>NW_020696214.1:230575-290787 GCF_002925995.2 Terrapene triunguis | reverse complement strand
TGTAGCCCACGAAAGCTTATGCTCTAATAAATTTGTTAGTCTCTAAGGTGCCACAAGTACTCCTGTTCTTCTTGCGGATACAGACTAACACGGCTGCTACTCTGAAACCTATATTTACTCTGTGCTTGATTGTAGGAATTCACTTAACCTCTGTTTGTTTCCCTACACCTATGTATAAAATGGGGGCGGGAGGGGAGAGAAGGGCTCAGGGGGCCAGCTCCACAAGGCAGGTGGAGGTGGGGAGTAACTTCTTCAGGGCAGGGACCATAATTTTGTTCTGTGTTTGTACAGGGCCTGGCACAATGGGGTCATGATCATAGAATCATGGAATCATAGAATATCAGGGTTGGAAGGGACCTCAGGAGGTCATCTAGTCCAACCCCCTGCTCAAAGCAGGACCAATCCCCAACTAAATCATCCATGACTGGGGCTTCTAGCACTGCCATGGTACATCTAATAAATAATTCAGGGCACCTAGCACAATGGGGTATTTGGTCATGACTGAGGCTCCTAGGCCCTACACACATATAATAAATAAATAAATAACTTGTTCCTGGTCTACAAACACCTAGAGATACTGAAGATATCTAACATTGGGTTGCTCTTGAATCTGTCAGTCAGAGGCATAAAAAACAACCAGCTGCTGGAAGTTCAAGCCAGAAACATTCAAGCTGGAACTAAGATGCAACTTTTGAATAATGAGGGTAATTAATCATTGGGACGGATGCCCACACCCTTCTGGGGTATGCGGAGCTGACCCAACCATTTGGATTCCCTCCCTTGGATTCTTTAAATCAAATCTGAATGTCTCTTTCTAAAAGATCTGCTCCAGCTCAACCATGTTAGGGTCAGTGCTGGAATTAGCTGGTGGAATTCTCTGGCCTGTTTACAGAGGTGCTGAGACTGCATTAACACAGTGGTCTCTTCCAGGCTTGGAATCTATGAATTTAATGTGTCTTAATAATTTATTAATTTTATTATTATTTAATAAATTAGGGATACCACAATCCCCACTTTTTGTCTGCTACATACATTAGATGTTCAGTGTTTTAATTATTATTATTTATTTGTACTGTGTGCAACCTAGCAACAGTCCGACAGGGCTAGGCAGTGTACCCACGTATTTAATAAAATAAAAAACCAGACCAAACAGGTTTGTATTCTACGTATGAAGCAAGAGAACAAAACAAACACTTGAGTGGGGGCAGGGGCACGTGGAACACAAGAAAACAATAAGATGATTGTGATTTCAGTTCCCTGAATGCTGAACCACCCTGAGTTATTTGAAGGAGGAATTTGAAGGAGGAAAATACTGTGGTTTGCATGTTTCATATAATTTATATCAGTAAAAATCATTCGCTCTTTCTTCAAGTGGTCAAATAAAAGTTGTGATCACGAGACCTTATGCAGCCTTTTTTGAACGAAGGGAAATGCACAGCATCCCTCCAGTCCAACTTCTTCTCTACATGGGTTACTTACTGACAGAGATAATTTATTTTAGGTTTTCAAAACAACTTTGGAATGTTTGCCCTGATCAGGACAGAGGTCTTATTTTTCTTTGGTTTCTAAGGTCTTATTTTTCTTTGGTTTCTATACAGTGTCAAACATACCTATAGCACTGCTTTAGTAGTAATAATAGTTATTTTAATTTAAATCATTCTATAAATGAGATGGCACTATACAGATATTCTTGTGTTTTTTTAATATCTGCAATTAATAGTAGAAGTGGGTGAATAATTGATTTTTCAATTTGGTGTCGGAAACACACACCCCTAAAAATAAAGTTAAACAAAATGTTTCATTTTGTTTTTGAGTGTTTTACCCTTTTGTGTTTTGTTTTAATTAAATTAGCTAATATTTAGATTAAACAGCATTTTGAAATGAAAGGTTAAAATGTTTCATTTACAAAAAGTCAAAACTAAACATTTCAACTTTTTCAGAATTTTTGATAGCATTTTTTTTCAGCAAAAACTATTCACCAAGTTCAACCTAAATGCGCCAACTGTTTCAGTTGACCTGAAAAAATAAAATCACCTAGTTCTTGTTGACAGGCTCATGTTCCCAACAGACCTTTAATTGGACAAACAGAAATTAAACAAGTAGATTAAGCAAATTGACAGAAAATCTTAAATGAACTTACATCTTAAGAATCCACCTATTTATAAGATATGAAGAAAAAGGCAGCAAGTGACATTTGTACCTAAGTTGGAGGATGTGTTTTAACCACGTCTAGCCCTCGGTGTGATGGAAAGAATATTTGAGATACTTCTGCTAAAATAGTTGATGTTGTTATTTATGTATCAGAACAAGGGAAAAAGCTAAGCACTCTCAAGGAGACACAGGAAAATAACAGTTGCCGTGTTGTATCTGAAAAGGTGCAAGAGGCCTGTAATAGCCATTACTGAATAACCTGCACATACAGGAAATTGTATCTGACATATTTTATGTTCCTTTATTACATTGTCTTTGCTTGAACTTGATTTCTATTTTCTGAAGGAATTGGTTCAGGTCAATTAACACTGAGAACCTGGCAGTTTCAACATGCTATTTTGCCCCTTTTCTACCTGCTATCTTTGTTGTGTGTGTGTATTACTCTGTGTGGTACGAAAATTGTCTCTCCTCTTTTGTACTCTAAAGCTTGTCACATTTGAAATTTGGCCAGTTTGAGGGTCGTTGAAGTTACCCATTATTAAAGTTTTATTAGCCTTAATTGCCTCTTTGATCATACTCATTTTTTTCACAAATACAATACTTTTGCTGATCGATGTGCTGATAGAATAACGCTATAAGACAGGAACTTCAACAACAAAACTTACAATTTGTAACAGTGGAACAAAGCCTCATTTAGAAAAAAAAGTATGAAAATGGACTCACATTTTCACTTTGAAGATAATCACAGTCCCTGTAAGTGGCTTCTGAAATATACCGTTGAGTAAGAGCTTCGATCAGAACTCACTCTCTTCTCTCTTTCTCTGAAACAGAAACCAGTCTCCCTTCTGGAAAATCAACGTGCAAGTTTCACTCACTGCAGCTGATATGCAGAAAAGTTCAAAGGTTCAAAGAGAAAGACTCTCCCTGTTATGTTCCCAGCACACATACACAGAGTTAGAAAGAAACCATACTCTTGCTAAATGGTTGCAACATTACACTACTCTATTTCTTTGAATCCAGACATTTAACACTCAACAAGCAAACACAGAAATAGATCCAGCAGACTGCTAACTAAGGAGGAGAGGAACAACGCAACCCATCTTGATCCAGACACTCTTGCAAGCAGTACCACGTAAATCCATATAATTTAAAGTGACAAGTGTGGGTATTATTTCACCTCACTCTTTAAGTGTGAAGGTACATTTGACATAAATCAAATAAAATGGTAACAATTCAGCAAACAATGGGGTTTCCACAAAATCAAAATTTTCCATGAGGAAATTTCAGTTTGCTGAAATTTTTGTACCTACATTGAAAGCGTCTTCCTGACGAGTTCTCTTAAAATAGCTGCTCAATGTGCAGCAGCAGTCAAAAAAGTTAACAGAATGTTAGGCACCCTCAGGAAAGGGATAGATAATAAGACAGGAAGTATCATAATGCCGAAATATCAATCCATGCTACACCCATGGGTTGGATACCACTTGCAGTTCTAGTTACCTCATCTCAAAAAAGATACATAAGAATTGGAAATGGTGCAGTGATTATTTATCCCTTCACAAGAACCAGGGGCCACTCAGAGAAATTAATAGGCAGCAGGTTTAAAACAAACATAAGAAAGTACTTCTTCACACAACACACAGTCAACCTGTGGATCTCATTTCCAGGTGCTGTTGTGAAGGCAAAAACTATACCAGGGATCAAATAAGAATTAGATAAGTTCTTGGGCTATAAGGTGGATAGAAAGCTGGCTAGATCATTGGGTTCAACAGGTAGTGATCAATGGCTCCATGTCTAGTTGGCAGCCGGTATCAAGCAGAGTGACCCCAGGATAGGTCCTGGGGCCGGTTTTGTTCAATATCTTCATTGATGATCTGGAGGATATCGTGGATTGCACCCTCAGCAAGTTTGCAGATGACACTAAACTGGGAGGAGTGGTAGATATTCTGGAGGGTAGCACTTAGGACAGAAGCATCCCATGCACTGCTACAGACTAGGGAACGAGTGGATAGGCAGCAGTTCTATAAATAAAATAAATTAATGGAGATATCCTATCTTCTAGAACTGGAAGGGACCTTGAAAGGTCATCAAGGCCAGCTCCCTGCCTTCACTAGCAGGACCAAGTACTGATTTTGCCCCAGATCCCTAAGTGGCCCCCACAAGTATTGAACTCACAATGCTGGGTTTAGCGGGCCAATGCTCAAACCACTGAGCTATCCCTCCTCTGCAGAAAAGGGCCTAGGGGTTACAGTGGACGACAAGCCAAATATGAGTCAACAGTGTGCCCTTGTTGCCAAGAAGGCTAACGGCATTTTGGGATGTATAAGTTGGAGCATTGCCAGCAGATCAAGGGACATGATCATTCCCCTCTTTTCAGCATTGGTGTGGCCTCATCTGGAGTACTGTGTCCAGTTTTGGGCCCCACACAACAAGAAGGATGTGGAAAAATTGGAAAGTGTCCAGCAGAGGGCAACAAAAATGATTAGGGGGCTGGAGCACATGACTTATGAGGAGAGGTTGAGGGAACTGGGATTGTTTAGTCTGCAGAAGAGAAGAATGAGGGGGAGATTTGATAGCTGCTTTCAACTACCTGAAAGGGGGTTCCAAAGAGGATGGATCTACACTGTTCTCAGTGGTAGCAGATGACAGAACAAGGAGCAATGGTCTCAAGTTGCAGTGGGGGAGGTTTAGATTGGATATTAGGAAAAACTTTTTCATAGGAGGGTGGTGAAGCACTAGAATGGGTTACCTAGGGAGGTGGTGGAATCTCCTTCCTTAGAAATTTTTAAGGTCATGCTTGACAAAGCCCTGGCTGCCTTGATTTAGTTGGGGATTGGTCCTGCTTTGAGCAGAGGGTTGGACTAGATGACCTCCTGAGGTCCTTTCCAAACCTGATATTCTATGAAGGATAGGTCTACCAATGACTATTAGCTAGTACAGTCAAGGATGCAACCCCTAAACTCTGACTGCAAGAATCATAGAATATCAGGGTTGGAAGGGACCTCAGAAGGTCATCTCATCCAACCCCCTGCTCAGAGGAGGACTAATTCCCCAAAGAGATTTTTGCCCCAGATCCCTAAATGGCCCCCTCAAGGATTGAACTCACAACCCTGGGTTTAGCAGGCCAATGCTCAAACCACTGAGCTATCCCTCCCAGAAGCTAGGACTGGATGACAGGGGAGCAATTACTTGATAACTACCCTGTTCTATTGATTCCCTCTGAAGCACCTGGCATTGGCCATCATTGGGAGACAGGATACTGGACTAGATGGACTATTGGTCTGACCCCGTATGGCTGTTCTTATGTTCTCATGCCAATGTCCCAGAGCTCTCTGTGTGAACATTGTTTACAATTTATAGATCATATAGTTATCATATAATGAAACTGATGCAGAAAACACTTTGTTTATATCTCCCCTTCTGAACAGCCCCTTTCTGTTGCCCTATATCCATGTCTATGTTACAAACTTTGTTTAATTCAAGTTATGTCAGCACATAACCACCAAAGTTAATGTATCTTCTGTGCACTGCTCATACTCACCAGGAGGGCTTGTGTCAATGCAGAGTGCAGTGCACCATGCATAGGTACCCCAGTGTGCCACACATCACTGTCCGATTCAATGCCTTTTGGGAACTTTTCATATGTGTTGTGGGGGTAGAAAGTGAGTCATGCAGGGACCACTGGGAGCTTGGGGTCAAATTCCCAGCATGCAACTTCTTCATCCTATACATCCATCCACATCCCATAATTTTCACATATTGTTTAAAAAGCCCACAAACTTGTGTGGCACTTTTCTGTGTCTGCCATCTCTGACAGAAGTATGGATCCAACAGAAGTCTGCACCATTCCCATGAACATTGCAAATACAGGACACACAATTATCCTGCATTTGCAGACCTACAGGAAGTACCGCAACAATAATTTCTTCATGGACAATTCCTTCATGGACAAGTTGCTGAAGAGCACAGGAAAAAACAATTCAAGGGCCATTAATCATCTCCTGTTATGCAGGATTGTGATTCTAGGCAATGTGCTGGAAATCAAGGATGGATTTGCAGCAACAGGGTTCCTGAATTGTGGTGGGGCAATATAGGGCACACATACCCCTATTTTAGCATCAGACCACCTGGCCCCAGAGTACACATAGAGAAAGGACTATTTTTCTATGGTTATGCAAACATCGGTGGATCACTGGGGACACTTCACTGATATCAGTATGGGCTGGTCAGGGAAGGTACATGATACTCACATCTTTGAAAACCCAGGACTTATCAGAAAGCTACAAGGAGAGACTATCTTTCCCAACTTGTGGATTTACCAGTGGCAATGTTGAAATGGAAGTGGTGATCCAGGGGGACCCAGCCTACCCTTGGCTCCCCTGGGTCATGAACCTGTACTCTGGCCACCTTGATATACCCAAGGAAAGATTCAACTCCAGATCAGCAAGTGTAGAATGACAGGTGAATGAATTTTTGGTAGATTGAAGAGATGATGCCATGGTTTACTCACAAGATTGTCTCTCAGTGAGAAAAATATCCCAATGGTTATAGCTGCCTGCTGTGTCCTGCATAATAGCTGTGAAGCAGAGGGGGGAAGTTGCCATCGTGGTAGAGGGTGGAGGCTGTCTACTGAGTTTGAGGAGCCAGACACAAGGGCTATTAGAAAAGCTCAGCATGGAGCAATACAGCTCAGAGACACTTTGAAGAAGCACTTTTAACAGTGAGCCACAGTGATTCATTGTGTTGTACTGTGCTCTACCTAGCTCTGCTGTTTTGGGATGTGTTAGGAATTCTGTAGTGCTTGGTGTATGAATATAACACTGTCACTGCACCTATTATTTTTGCGGCACTTGCTGTACCTTTATGATTATTATACTGTGTCACTGACCCTATGAACTGTGTCACACTGTACAGTAACAATCAAGTGGGTGGTTTCAGAACTGCTAGGCAAGCTGCAGCCTATGTTATGAACCAATAAAGATGAATTATGTTCCAAATAATGGCATTTATTCAGTAACAAAATAAGTGAAAAGAAAAAAAATCTGCGATATAAAAGCAAATATATTTAAAACTTAATAAATTAATAGAACAGAACTTTTCAAGAGGAAAGAACATTCATGTCCATTTTACCTATGTCAGGGTTCCCTCCCCACTCTGAACTCTGGGGTACAGATGTGGGGACCCGCATGAAAGAGCCCCTAAGGTTATTTCTACCAGCTTAGGTTAAAAACTTCCCCAATGCACAAATCCTTTCCTTGTCCTTGGACGGTATTGCTGCCACCACCAAGTGATTTAGACAAAAAATCAGGAAAAGGGTAACTTGGGTCCCTATTCCCCCAAAATATTCCCCCAAGCCCCTGCACCCCCTTTCCTGGGGAGGCTTGAGAATAATATACTAACCAATTGGTTACAATGTGAGCACAGACCAAATCCCTTGGTTTTTAGGACACTGGAAATAAATCAGGTTCTTAAAAGAAGAATTTTATTATTAAGAAAAAAGTAAAAGAATCACACCTGCAAAATCAGGATGGAAGGTAACTTTACAGGGTAAATAAAAAGATTTAAAACACAGAGGATTACCCTCTAACTCTGCTTCCCAGTTACAAACCAGGAATGAAATTACCTCTTAGCATAGGGAAAATTCACAAGCTAAAACAAAAGATAGTCTAACACATTTTCTTGCCCATACTTAAAATTTCTGTAATTTTAGATGTATCATTTCAGGTATGTTTTCAGGAGATGGTTTACCTGCCTGGTGTCTCTCGCCTTCCAGAGAGTGAACAAAAAAGACCACAAACAAAACCTCCTCCCACCCTCCAGATTTGAAAGTATCTTCTTTCCTTATTGGTCCTTTTGGTCAGGTGCCAACCAGGTTATTTGAGCTTCTTATCCCCTTACAGGTAAGGATTCAGTAAAGCTGCTCAGGAGAGATTTTATGCTACCCTTAACTGTATGTTTATGACAACCTACATATACAATAATTGTGGCATTCACAGGTCAGTGTATGTGAAGCTGTGCTTGTCCTCAATGTCTAGAGTGAACATATATCCCAAAGGGAAAATGGGACACCATGTGGGGCTAGCCCAAGCCCTCCCACTCCCTCATATGCCAGGTTGACCCGAGCCCTCCTCCCTGCCCTGCCCTGGGGCTGGCATTGTCGCTCACCCCCCGCACGTTACTCTGCATCCCACTTTTTTGACAAACATGGACGTTTGTCCAGTTTTCTCTTGCTAACTGATCAAATTGGCAAGAGCAAATGGGACAAATGCCCACTTTCTCCAAAAAAGTCAGGATTGTCAGGACAGGGCTTAAAAAAGGGACTGTCCCAGCAAAAATGGGATATATGGTCACCCTATTAATGTCCCGTGGGGTGGAATCCTGTGGATCCTGATACCCCATGGAACATTGAGGGGGGTATGGGGAAGTGGAGTTCTCCATGGACTGCAAAGGGAGACAAGCCCAGGATTGTTGAATCTGTAGGTCCACAAGAGTCTGCATCATCTGTGTTTCACTGCTGGAGAAGGCCTGGTGCATCTTCCTCTCCCTTTTCTGCTGGGACTCCTGATTATTTATCCTTTCTGCTCTTTCTGTCAGCAGTGTTTACCCTCCAGGCCATGTGCTTATTGTCTGATGTAGTACTGGGTTGTAGGATTTCATTGAACATGTCCTCCTCAGAGACTCATAAATTTTAAGATCAGAAGTGGCCATCATAATCGTTTAGGCCTGGTCTACACTATGAGTTTAATTCGAATTTAGCAGCGTTAAATCGAATTAACCCTGCACCCGTCCACACAACGAAGCCATTTATTTCGAAATAAAGGGCTCTTAAAATCTATTTCTGTACTCCTCCCTGACAAGCGGAGTAGCGCCAAAATCGATATTGTCATTTTGAATTAGGGTTAGTGTGGCCACAATTCGATGGTATTGGCCTCCGGGAGCTATCCCACAGTGCACCATTGTGACCGCTCTGGACAGCAATCTGAACTCAGATGCACTGGCCAGGTAGACAGGAAAAGCCCCGCGAACATTTGAATTTTATTTCCTGTTTGCCCAGCACAGGAGAGCATAGGTGACCACAGAGAGCTCATCAGCACAGATAACCATGCAGGCCGATAATCGAAAAAGAGCACCAGCATGGACCGTACGGGAGATACTGGATCTGATCGCTATATGGGGAGAGGATTCAGTGCTAGCAGAACTTCATTCGAAAAGATGAAATGCCAAAACTTTTGAAAAAATCTCCAAGGGTATGATGGAGAGAGGCCACAATAGGGACTCAGAGCAGTGCCGCGTGAAAGTCAAGGAGCTCAGACAAGCCTATTAGAAAACAAAGGAGGCAAATGGTCGCTCCGGGTCAGAGCCGCAGACATGTCGCTTCTACGCTGAGCTGCATGCAATTCTAGGGGGGGCCGCCACCACTACCCCACCTCTGACCGTGGATTCTGAGGCGGGGGTAATCTCATCAGCCACACCTGAGGATTCTGCGGACAGGGAAGAGGAGGAGGAGGAGGAGGACGAGCTTGCGGAGAGCACACAGCACTCCATTCTCCCCAACAGCCAGGATTTTTTTCTCAGCCTGACTGAAGTACCCTCCCAAGCCAGTACCCAAGACCATGACCCCATGGAAGGGACCTCAGGTGAGTTTACCTTTTAAAATATAAAACATGGTTTAAAAGCAAGCGTTTTTTAATGATTAATTTGCCCTGAGGACTTGGGATGCATTCGCGACCAGTACAGCTACTGGAAAAGTCTGTTAACGTGTCTGGGGATGGAGCGGAAATCCTCCAGGGACATCTCCAGGAAGCTCTCCTGGAGGTACTCCAAAGCCCTTTGCAGAAGGTTTCTGGGCAGTGCAGCCTTATTCCGTCTTCCATGGTAGGACACTTGACCACACCATGCTAGTAGCAAGTAATCTGGTATCATTGCATGACAAAACCTGGCAGCGTATGGTCCCGGTGTTTGCTGGCATTCAAGCAACATCCGTTCTTTATCTCGCTGTGTAATCCTCAGGAGAGTGATGTCGCTCATGGTAACCTGGTTGAAATATGGGAATTTAATTAAGGGGACAGAGGTGGCCGTTCCTACTGGACTGTTTGCCTGTGGCTGAAAAGAAATCCTTCCCTGCAGTTAGCCAAGGGCGGGGGGGTGGGGGGGGGAATTGGCGCTGAGCTTTTCGCATTTGGCTAGCAGGGATCTTCCCTGATTCCAGCCACGCGGTGGGGGGAGGGATAAAGCGATCATCCCAGAGAATTGGATGGGGGGAGGGGTTAGTTTGTTTTCTGCTGCTGAAGGTTAACAGGAAAACCGCAGTAGTCAACGAGCTTTGCTTGGTATGTGGGAAAGGAGGGCACAGAAGCCGAAAGACAATGGCTTACCATGGCCGCATGCAAGCTGAATTCTGTTGCCCGGACCTGCGTCTGTGATCTCTAACACCAAAGCCACAGGCACTCAATATTAAGATGGAAAATGCGACCTTGTACTGAAATCACATGTGCTATGTAATGTGAATAGTGTTGTTCACTATGAAAGAGTATAAGCATTGTTCTGTAAAATGTATCATTTAAAAAACTTCTCTTCTTTTTTTCATCCCTCCAGCAGCTGCAAATTTTTCAAGCCTCCCTCCTCCATCCCAAAGGCTATCTCAGATAAGGCGGCGGAGAAAGAGGAAGCGAGATGAGATGTTCTCGGAAATAATGGAATGCACCCGCAATGAAAGAGCTCATTTGAATGAGTGGAAGGACACGGTATCTAAGTACAGGAAAGATGCCAGTGAACGTGAGGTCATGAGGGACGCTCGAGATGAGAGGTGGCAGTCTGCAACGCTGGGGCTGCTGCGTGATCAAATGGACATGCTCCGGCGTCTGGTGGAGCTTCAGGAATGGCAGCAGGATAACAGATTGCCACTGCAGCCGCTGTATAACCTCCCTCCCCCCTCACTATGTTCCATAGCCTCCTCACCCAGATGTGTAAGAACGTGGGGGGGGGAGGCTCCGTGCACTCTCCCACTCCACCCCAGTGGACAGCCCAACCAAAAGGGTGTCATTATATTGAATTTTTTCAGTGGCCTTTTACTTCCCTCCTATCCTCCTCCCAAACCTCACCCAGGTTACCTTGTCAGTTCTCTCCCTATGTTTATAATCAATTAATAAAGAATACATGATTTTTAAATGATAGTGACTTTATTTCCTTTAAAAGCAAGCTGTGATTTAAGGGGGGAGGGTGGTTTGCTTACAGGGAATGAGTCAATCAAGGGAGTGGGTTTTCAACAAACAGAACTTTCACACCGTAGCCTGGCCAGTCATGAAACTGGTTTTCAAAGCTTCTCTGATGCGCAGCGCTTCCTGGTGTGATCTTCTAATCGCTCTGGTGTCTGGCTGCGCGTAATCAGCAGCCAGGCGATTTGCCTCAACCTCCCACCCCCCCATAAAGGTCTCCCCCTTACTCTCACAGAGATTGTGGAGCACACAGCAAGCAGCAATAACAATGGGGATATTGGTTTGGCTGAGGTCTGACCGAGTCAGTAATGAGCGCCAGCGACCTTTTAAACGGCCAAATGCACATTCTACCACCATTCTGCACTTGCTCAGCCTGTAGTTGAACAGCTCCTGACTCCTGTCCAGGCTGCCTGTGTATGGCTTCATCAGCCATGGCATTAAGGGGTAGGCTGGGTCCCCAAGGATAACTATAGGTATTTCAACATCCCCAACGGTTATTTTCTGGTCCAGGAAGTAAGTCCCTTGCTGCAGCCATTTAAACAGAGTAGTGTTCCTGAAGATGCGAGCGTCATGAACCCTTCCCGGCCAGCCCACGTTAATGTTGGTGAAACATACCTTGTGATCCACAAGTGCTTGCAGCACCATTGAAAAGTACCCCTTGTGGTTTATGTACTGGGTACCCTGGTGCTACGGTGCCAAGATAGGGATATGGGTTCCATCTATCGCCCCACCACAGTTAGGGAATCCCATTGCAGCAAAGCCATCCACTATGACCTGCACATTTCCCAGAGTCACTACCTTTCGTAGCAGCAGCTCATTGATTGCTTTGGCTACTTGCATCACAGCAGCCCCCACAGTAGATTTGCCCACTCCAAATTGATTCCCGACTGACCGGTAGCTGTCTGGCTATCGCCACTCGCTTCTCAACTGTGAGGGCTGCTCTCATCTTGGTATTCTGGCACTTCAAGGCAGGGGAAAGCAAGTCACAAAGTTCCATGAAAATGCCCTTACGCATGTGAAAGTTTCGCAGCCACTGGGAATCGTCCCACACCTGCAACACTATGCGGTCCCACCAGTCTGTGCTTGTTTCCCGGGCCCAGAATCGGCGTTCCATGGCTATAACCTGCCCCATTAACAGCATGATCTCCAAAGCACCGGGGCCCGCGGTTTGATAGAATTCCATGTCCATGTCCTCATCACTCTCGCCGCCGCGCTGCCGTAGCCTACGCCTCGCAGCCTGGTTTTGCAGGTTCTGGTTCAGCATAAACTGCACGATAATGCGCGAGGTGTTTACAATGTTCATGACTGCTGTCTTGAGCTGAGCGGGCTCCATGCTTGCCGTGGTATGACATCTGCACTGTTCACCCAGGAAAAAGGCGCGAAACGGTTGTCTGCCATTGCTTCCCTGGAGAGGGGGGAGGATGTACCCAGAACGACAATGTTTTTGGCCCCATCAGGCATTGGAATCTCAACCCAGAATTCCAATGGGCGGAGGAGATTGCGGGAACTATGGGATAGCTATGGGATAGCTACCCACAGTGCAACGCTTCGGAAATCGACGCTAGCCCCGGTACATGGACGCACACCGCCAAATTAATGTGCTTAGTGTGGCCGCATACATTCGACTTTATACAATCTGTTTCCAAAATTCAAATTATATAAATTCAGATTAATCCCGTAGTGTAGACATACCTTTAGTCTGACCTCCTGCACACTGTAGGCCACAGAACCTCACCCGCCCACTTCTGTAATAGAGCCTTAACCTCTTGCTGAATTACTGAAGTCCCCAAATCATGGTTTAAAGACTTCAGGTTACAGAAAATTCTAAAATTACACTAGTGTAAACCTGAAAGTGAGCTGTGCCCCATGCTGCAGAGGAAGGTGAAAAACACCCAGGGTCTCTGCCAATCTGATCCAGGGGGAAATTCCTTCCCCATCCCAAATATGGTGATCAGTTAGACCCCGAGAATGTGGGCAAGACCCACCAGCCAGACACCTGGACATGAATTCTCTGTAGTAACTCAGAGCCCTCCCCATCAAGTGTCCCATCACCAGCTGTTGGATATATTTGTTGCTAGCAGTCACAGATTGGCTACACACCATTGTAAGCAGTCTCATCATTACGCCCCCCCCCATAAACTTATCAAGTTCAGTCTTGAAGCCAGTTGGGTTTTTTGCCCCCACTGCTCCCATTGGGAGGCTGCTCCAGAATTTCACTCCTCTGATGGTTAGAAACCTTTGCCTAATTTCAAACCTAAACTTGTTGATGACCAATTTATATCCATTTGTTCTTGTGTCCACATTGGCGCTTAACTTAACTAATGCCTTTCTGGTGTTTGTCCCTCTGATGTATTTATGGAGAGCAATAATATGTCCCCTCGGTCCTCTTCTTTCACCTCATCTGGCCCAGGTGTTCCACAGCTATGGAGGGGGAATCCCCCAAGGCCTCAATGGCAGCAGCTGCAGATAAATCACACAGAGGTACCATTGTCAGTGTCGTAACAATGGAAAGCAAAACTTAAGATTCAGAAATCGCTTCTCTTGGTCCCCTTAAGTTTTATACAAATCATGCTTAGTGACACTTCAGCTTCAGAGTGCTTGTGCATGGCACCACTCACTGCTCAGGTGACAGTGAGTATGATGGAAATAAGGGAATTGCTTGGTTGCATGAAACTATATGTATAGGGCACTGACACTGAATACTGGCACCATTCTTCACAGGCAGTGGTGATTTTAGCTGGTTTCTTACTCCTGAGGGTAACAAAGGTAGAGAAAGCACAGCTGCTTCTGGTGTCCCAATGCCCCCTGGGCCCGTATGCTGATGTGCCTGTTGATGTTATCTCTGAATGGCGTGGCAATATGTCCTACTGTGGAGAAGACATAAGGCTGTCACCCCTAGAAACCTTCGGGAGAGGATTGCAGTGAACATCCATGAACATTTCATTCTGATCTCTTGAGAGGTTTCAAAGCACATCCCTGTGTACATAACAAACTGCCACACATGCCCTTCTCCCCTTGCCTAAACCTACAGGGGAATGAAAAGCTGGTAACAACACTATATCTCTCTGTTGTACCAGGACCTCTTCTAGTACGAGTACATTAATGAAATGTTGACAGCTGTGTCCTGCTTAGTTTGGGCACCATCCCTGTAATGGAAAATAAACTTATACACTTACCCAAGGATCCTTTCCCTGCATCAGGATTACTCGTGCTCTACTGCCAGGACTGACTGGACTACAGTAAAGACTCAAACAAGTCCTGGCTCCTGGCATAGCTGGACTGCCCTCCAGTTCCATGTCTCCCATCCTTCTCCTCTTCCTCCTCCACTTCCTCTTCATCCTCACTGGTTACACCAGAGGTCTGTGGCTCGGCCTCCTTGGAGGTATCCACGGCTGTGTGTGTGTGGGGGGGGGGGTTCTCCCAAGTATGACATGCAGCTAGTAAAAGTGGCAAGTTTACTGCTAAGCATTGGAATGACTGTTGGTCTCCCTGGCATTCTGCTGAGGCTTTGTTTACCCAAAGAGGAAAGTCGATCTAAAGATATGCAATTTGAGTTACATGAGTAGCGTAACTCTACTTACCGCAAGGTCCACACTATGCTGTGTGGATGGAAGAAACTCTCCCATCTACTCCCCTTCCTCTTCTCAATCTGGTGGCATACCGGAGTCGACGTCTAAGCAATCAGTGGTCGATTTTGTGGGTCTTCATTAGACCCACAAAATAGACCCCCAGTGGATCAATCGCCGCAGCGTTGATCCCGGCTGTAGTATAGACAAGCCCTATGTATACTACAGTTCCTTTGATTTCACATGGCACTGCTGCTAATCTGTTATAGACCTCCTCCATCCCCTGTGCAAACTGCTCATAGTTGTTGACATAGCCCGTAGTTGTGCTTATACAGCCTCTTTCTACAGGCTCAGGAGCTCCAATATCTAGTCCATCATAGAGCACCTCTGGAGCTTGTAGGTGGCATGGGCAGTTGGGCAGTTGCACCCAACAATGGAGAGCTACTGGATGTGCTGACCGGGCTGAAAAATAAAGAAAAGACAGTCTGTGTGACCCCTGTGCAGTGGAGTTAACAATTGTTACCAGAGTGTACAGTGTTGGGCATTGTGGAACACCTGCTGAAGGACTGTTAGGGATGACACAGGTAATGCAGTATCTTCACTCATGTGGCACCAACCTCAGTATATCAACCATGACTCAACTATGTTGGCATAATTGGGTACTTATATCAGTGGCAGACAAATTTAAATGTTTACATACACAACTAGGTTGGTATAAGGCCACTTATATAGACCTAACCCAGGCATGGGATGGCCAAGAACATAGAAACTACAACACAGGATTAAGAGGAAGCAATTTTCCAGCCTCCACATTTGCCATGTGATTACATCACCCAGGTTTCAAAAATATTGGTGAGATGATGTTTGCAAAAACATTGTCAGGGTATAGTTTATTCTTGCAAAGATTTAAATTAGATAGTTAAATGCTATTTTAAATAAGGTACTAAAAGTTTCTTCTCTTAAACACCAGATTGTTTGGAATGATGTGATTGAGAAACCTGCATCATCTGACACTGTACCTGCCCCATGAGACATTGCAAACTCTTCCCAAAGCACCCTGTGGCCTGTTGCACAGTGGGATAGCTACCCACAGTGCACTGTTCTCTGTGTCGATGCAAGAGCTGCTGGTGTGGACAAGCTCTGCCAACACAAGGAGCATAGTGTGGACATGCAACAGCAATTTAATTAAAATACTTAAAGTGGCATAACTTTTGGGGACAAAACTCTGCAGTGTAGACATAGCCTTAGTTAAGATCACTTGCCTGTGCTCACTTATAAACTTACTCTTTCCATGTTAAACTCAACAGGAGGATTCAACAACATTCCTTTGCCCATCTGTTTAATTGTTTTAGTTGTCTATGATATATTATGATATGATACAAGATGATGTGTTAAGTCAAGATGCACTACTGATTTAGTTTGTTCTTAATTTACATAGAAACAGGGACTTCTTAATGGTGTAATCTCTTGTCCAAAGCTCTACATGAGGGAGAAATACAGCAGAAATTGTAACAGAAATAACCATTGTGTTGTGCTTGCTTTTCTTTTTGTTTTCCCTTTTATATCAATAAAATGTACAAAATGAATAACTGTGAGTATTTTGCTAGTCTCTAATGATTGTGTCCCGAAGGCATGGTAAAAACCACTTGTGAATAAAACAGTGGGGGTCACATCCCTGAATAGGCATTAACAGAGATTATTAAGATTTGTCCTACCCTTTCTTCTTTCTCTAAACTACCAAATTTAGTAATGTAAAGGATAACATTTCTTAGTACTCAACACCTCAAATGATCCCATAAAGCATTACACCTATATATCCACGTTTATCTCCACCTGTCCCTGCCACCAGCGGTTGCTTTGCTGTCCTGTATGTAACTAATGACAGAGGTATGAAGGAGAAGGGAGTTTGTGGGGAATTGGTTGTCTGCGGCTAGAGGTTTCTTTCCCCCCATTGCCTTTCCCTTCAGATTGTTTGGTGTTTTTTTCCTGTATCATAGGAGATAGCTGTGTACACATGGGAGTACACATGTTAGATCAGAGTGAATATAGGTCAGGCATTGAAACACAGTACCAGTTTTAGCCCTTCCCACACATCCTCGCAGTCTGCCCCAGGGGCTTCCTCACACCATCACCTTCACCCCTCAGTGCACTTTTGTTCCTTTCCTCTTTCTCTTTCTCTTGCATCTGTCCTATAGGGGGCATAGATCCCATTCTGGCCGTGATCAGGGGAGGTCCCGGATGACTGGAAAAAGGCTAATGTAGTGCCCATATTTAAAAAAAGGGAAGAAGGAGTGTCCGGGGAACTACAAGCCAGTCACCCTCACCTCATTCCCTGGAAAAATCATGGAGCAGGTCCTCAAGGAATCAATTCTGGAGCACTTCGATGAGAGGAAAGTGATCAAGAACAGTCAGCATGGATTCACCAAGGGCAAGTCATGCCTCACTAACCTAATTGCCTTCTATGATGAGACAACTGCCTCTGTGGATGAGAGGAAAGCAGTGGATGTGTTATTCCTTGACTTTAGCAAAGCTTTTGATACCATCTCCCACGGTATTCTTGCCAGCAAGTTAAAGAAGTATGGGCTGGATGAATGGACTATAAGGTGGATAGAAAGCTGGCTAGATCGTCGGGCTCAATGGGTAGTGATCAATGGCTCCATGTCTACTTGGCAGCCGGTATCAAGCGGAGTGCCCCAAGGGTCGGTCCTGGGGCTGGTTTTGTTAAATATCTTCATTAATGATCTGGAGGATGGTGTGGACTGCACTCTCAGCAAGTTTGCAGATGACACTAAACTGGGAGCAGTGGTAGATACACTGGAGGGTAGGGATAGGATACAGAGGAACCTAGACAAATTAGAGGATTGGGCCAAAAGAAATCTGATGAGGTTCAACAAGGACAAGTGCAGAGTCCTGCACTTAGGATGGAAGAATCCTATGCACTGCTACAGACTAGGGACCGAATGGCTAGGCAGCAGTTCTGCAGAAAAGGACCTAGGAGTTACAGTGGACGAGAAGCTGGATATGAGTCAACAGTGTGCCCTTGTTGCCAAGAAGGCTAACAACATTTTGGGCTGTATAAGTAGTGGCATTGCCAGCAGATCGAGGGATGTGATCATTCTCCTGTATTCGGCATTAGTGAGGCATCATCTGGAGTACTGTTTTGGGCCCCACACTACAAGAAGGATGTGGAAAAATTGGAAAGTGTCCAGAGGAGGGCAACAAAAATGATTAGGGGGCTGGAGCACATGACTTATGAGGAGAGGCTGAGGGAACTGGGATTGTTTAGTCTGCAGAAGAGAAGAATGAGGGGGGATTTGATAGCTGCTTTCAACTACCTGAAAGGGGGTTCCAAAGAGGATAGCGCTTGGCTATTCTCAGTGGTACCAGATGACAGAACAAGGAATAATGGTCTCAAGTTGCAGTGGGGGAGTTTGAGGGGGGGGGGGGGGGGGGCGGAAGATACTAGGATGGTGGTGAAGCACTGGAATGGATTACCTAGGGAGGTGGTGGAATCTCCTTCCTTAGAGGTTTTTAAGGTCAGCCTTGACAAAGCCCTGGCTGGGATGATTTAGTTGGGGATTGGTCCTACTTTGAGCAGGGGGTTGGACTAGATGACCTCCTGAGGTCCCTTCCAACCCTGATATTCTATGATTCTATGCTTCATAGGAGAGATCGTCCTGAGCCATTCCATGTATGATTGTGGCTAGTTGAATAATGAACAAAAAAATCATAAATAATGCATTTGATAATTAGTGGAAAATTAAATGAGCTATTCATTGGTAACTGCTTAAATATGTATAGAGGTGCTCAAATAGTAAAAAATAGAACTCCACAAACCTCTAATTTTCACAAATATTGAATTGAAAGAAAAATGCCAACATTTCTCAGATAATCTTGTTCTAACAAACAAAGGAAGATTAAATTTGGATCAAGGCACTGAACTTGGTCTGAAGAGATGTGAGTTCAGTTCTCACTTCCCGTCCAGACTCCTTAGGCAAAGCATTTAGGTTCCAATCAATCAGAGCAGGTAAACACATGGTTAACTTTCAGTATATGAATAGTCCCGTTGAAGTCATTGAGGACACTGGTATATTTAAGCATATACCCAGAGCTTTGTTGGATCAGGTCTTAAAGGTCTCTGGACCTTAATTCCTCTGCTGTAAAATGGCATATGTCCCTCCATCTGTTTCCTGTCTTGTCTAGTTAGATTGCAATCTCTTATTCTGGCAGGGGCTGTCTCTACTATGTGTATTTACAGTACATAGCATTACAGAGCTTTAATTTTGCTTAAGATTTCCAGGCACTAAAGAAATATAAATACACTGACCAAAAAACCTTCATTAACACAAAGTTAAGGTGGCCGGGATGTATCTTGTGTCCTTCCAGAAAGTCAAGATCTGCAAAACTGAAAACTTGTTCAGGTCTCAGCTCCATCACAGATTCCTGAGGCAAGTCACATGGGTCACAATCAAGTGAAGCATTTAAACACAGCTTAACTTTGTCATGTGCCATATTCCCTGAGTGATGTGCACTGTCTGCAGAGGAAGAGTGTGAATATGTATGCTATGGGCCATCGTTCAATGAGGGTGGAGTTAAGGTTGCCGTGGCATCACCCACTCAAATCTCTGAAACGCAAACCTCCGAAAACCAGAAAATACAGAGTTCAGGGAGGGCACACACCTTTAGGATTTTTTTTCCCAGGGGACTGTATCTTACTTAAAGGGCCCCAAATTTAGATCACTAATTTTACCCCATGCCCCATCAAGCAAATCAAATTTCAAGGCAAACTGAGTAAATGGTGTGGATTTTAGAGCACTTACGATAGTCAGTTTTTAAATAGGAAGCAGGTTTTAAACTTAGCTAAAGCAGACCTGGAGGTCCACTTTCATATATAGTAATAACACAACAGCAACAATTCAGCCAGCTGTGTATATGACCATAGACTACTAGCTCATCTTCAGTCTAACATTTTGGTGTTTCCATTGAAAATTGGATGACACATGAATTTACAAGTTTAATTTTTTGGATGGTATTAAGAGTATTTAGATTCAGAGAAGCTAACAATGGGGGGAGGGGTGGGGACAGAAAGGCTACATGCTTCATTATGGTGAGTGCAGTAGCATGAACATACCACATTACAGAGAAAACCAGGGTTATGAGAACATTCAGTGACAAAGGGGGGGTTCCATTTTTAGTTATTCTTTAGTACTGTGCTGGGGAGGAAGTTTAGGTCCAACTGTGATTAGAATCAGGCCTAGAATGTTCTGTCATGTTAAAGACTTCTATATATAATTTTTTGTTTGGGGAGCAGGGAGAGGGGAGCCTGAACCATTTTCAATAGGCGAGACAAACAGAAAAAAAAGAAAGAAAAGGGAAACAGGAGTTAAAAGACAGCATCATCTTTCCCATCTGTGATGGGTTTTACCGACCCCAGACTGAGCATAAGCAGACGGGACAGGAGAGTCATCCTTCGATGACAGGAAAGTGATCAGGAACAGTCACATGGATTCAACAAGGGCAAGTCATGCCTGACTAACCTAATTGCCTTCCATGAGGAGATAACTGGGTCTGTGGATGAGGGGAAAGCAGTGGATATGTTCTTGCTTGACTTTAGCAAAGCTTTTGATACGGTCTCCCACAGTATTATTGCCAGAAAGTTAAAGAAGTATGGGCTGGATGAATGGACTATAAGGTGGATAGAGAGCTGGCTAGATCGTCGGGCTCAACAGGTAGTGATCAACGGCTCCATGTCTAGTTGGCAGCCGGTTTCAAGCGGAGTGCCCCAAGGGTCGGTCCTGGGGCCGGTTTTGTTAAATATCTTCATTAATGATTTGGAGGATGGTGTGGACTGCACTCTAAGCAAGTTTGCAGATGACACTAAACTGGCAGGAGTGGTAGATACGCTGGAGGGTAGGGATAGGATACAGAGGGACCTAGACAAATTAGAGTATTGGGCCAAAGGAAATCTGATGAGGTTCAACAAGGACAAGTGCAGAGTCCTGCACTTAGGATGGAAGAATCCCATTCACTGTTACAGACTAGGGACCGAGTGGCTAGGCAGCAGTGCTGCAGAAAAGGACCTAGGGGTTACAGTGGACGAGAAGCTGGATAGGAGTCAACAGTGTGCCCTTGTTGCCAAGAAGGCTAACGGCATTTTGGGCTGTATAAGTAGGGACATTGCCAGCAGATCGAGGGACATGATCGTTCCCCTCTATTCGACATTGGTGAAGCCTCACCTGGAGTACTGTGTCCAGTTTTGGGGCCCACACTACAAGAAGGATGTGGAAAAATTGGAAAGAGTCCAGCGGAGGGCAACAAAAATAATTAGGGGGCTGGAGCACATGACGTATGAGAAGAGGCTGAGGGAACTGGGATTGTTTAGTCTGCAGAAGAGAAGAATGAGGGGGGATTTGATAGCTGCTTTCAACTACCTGAAAGGGGGTTCCAAAGAGGATGGATCTAGACTGTTCTCAGTGGTACCAGATGACAGAACAAGGAGCAATGATCTCAAGTTGCAGTGGGGGAGGTTTAGATTGGATATTAGGAAAAACTTTTTCACTAGGAGGATGGTGAAGCACTGGAATGGGTTACTTAGGGAGGCAGTGGAATCTCCTTCCTTAGAGGTTTTTTAGGTCATGCTTGACAGAGCCCTGGCTGGGATGATTTAGTTGAGGATTGGTCCTACTTTGAGCAGGGGGTTGGACTAGATGACCTCCAGAGGTCCCTTCCAACCCTGATATTCTATGATTCTATGATTCTATGAGCTAATTCAGTTCAAACTAGATGGAAGGATAAACAAATTAGATCTGGGACTAGAGTTTTTTATTTTAAAAGGCTAATTTTAAAGAATTAAGGAAATTAGTTAGGGAAGTGGATTGGACTGAAGAACTTGTGGATCTAAAGGCGGAGGAGGCCTGGAATTACTTCAAGTCAAAGTTGCCGAAACTATCAGAAGCCTGCATCCCAGGAAAGGGGAAAAAATTCATAGGCTGGAGTTGTAGACCAAGCTGGATGAACAAGCATCTCAGAGAGGTGATTAAGAAAAAGCAGAAAGCCTACAAGGAGTGGAAGATGAGAGGGATTAGCAAGGAAAGCTACCTTATTGAGGTCAGAACATGTAGGGATAAAGTGAGAATTGCCAAAAGCCATATGGAGTTGGACCTTGCAAAGGGAATTAAAACCAATAGTAAATGGTTCTATAGCCATATAAATAAGAAGAAAACAAAGAGGGAAGAAGTGGGACCACTAAACACTGAGGATGGAGTGGAGGTTAAGGATAATCTAGGCATGGCCCAATATCTAAACAAATACTTTGCCTCAGTCTTTAATGAGGCTAATGAGGAGCTTAGGGATAATGGTAGGATGACGAATGAGGAGATGGAGGTAGATATTACCGCATCCGAGGTAGAAGCCAAACTCGAACAGCTTAATGGGACTAAATTGGGGGACCCAGATAATCTTCATCCAAGAATATTAAAGGAACTGGCACATGAAATTGCAAGCCCATTAGCAAAAATTTTTAATGAATCAGTAAACTCAAGGGTTGTACCGTACGACTGGAGAATTGCTAACATAGTTCCTATTTTTAAGAAGGGGAAAAAAAGGGATCCGAATAACTATAGGCCTGTTAGTTTGACATCTGTAGTATGCAAGGTCTTGGAAAAAATTTTGAAGGAGAAAGTAGTTAAGGACATTGAGGTCAATGGTAATTGGGACAAAATCCAACATGGTTTTACAAAAGGTAAATCGTGCCAAACCAACCTGATCTCCTTCTTTGAGAAGGTAACAGATATTTTAGACAAAGGAAATGCAGTGGATCTAATTTACCTCGATTTCAGTAAGGCATTTGATACGTTTCCACATGGGGAATTTTTAGCTAAATTGGAAAAGATGGGGATCAATATGAAAATTGAAAGGTGGATAAGGAACTGGTTAAAGGGGAGACTACAACGGGTCATACTGAAAGGTGAACTGTCAGGCTGGAAGGAGGTTACTAGTAGAGTTCCTCAGGGATCGGTTTTGGGACCAATCTTATTTAATCTTTTTATTACTGACCTTGGTACAAAAAGTGGGAATGTGCTAATAAAGTTTGCAGATGACACAAAGCTGGGAGGTATTGCTAATACAGAAAAGGACCAGGATATCTTACAGGAAGATCTGGATGACCTTGTAAATTGGAGTAATAGTAATAGGATGAAATTTAATAGTGAAAAGTGCAAGGTCATGCATTTAGGGATTAATAACAAGAATTTTGGTTATAAATTGGGGACACATCAGTCGGAAGTAACAAAGGAGGAGAAGGACCTTGGAGTATTGGTTGATCACAGGATGACTATGAGCTGCCAATGTGATATGGCCATTAAAAAAGCTAATGCGGTCCTGAGATGCATCAGGCGAGGTATTTCCAGTAAAGATAAGGAGGTGTTAGTACTGTTATACAAGGCACTAGCGAGACCTCATCTGGAATATTGTGTGCAGTTCTGGTCTCCCATGTTTAAGAAGGATGAATTCAAACTGGAACAGGTACAGAGAAGAGCTACTAGGATGATCCGAGGAATGGAAAACCTGTCCTATGAAAGGAGACTCAAAGAGCTTGGCTTGTTTGGCCTAACCAAAAGAAGGCTGAGGGGAGATATGACTGCTCTTTATAAATATATCAGAGGGATAAATATTAGGGAGGGAGAGGAATTATTCAAGCTTAGTACCAATGTGGACAAGAACAAGTGGATATAAACTGGACATTAGGAAGTTTAGACTTGAAATTAGATGAAGGTTTCTAACCATTAGAGGAGTGAAATTCTGGAACAGCCTTCCAAGGGGAGTAGTGGAGGGAAAAGACATATCTGGCTTCAAGACTAAGCTTGATAAGTTTATGGAGGGGATGGTATGATGGGATAGCCTCATTTTGGCAATTAATTGATCTTTGATTATTAGCAGGTAAATATGCCCAATGGTTTGTGATGGGATGTTAGATGGGCTGGGATCTGAGTTACTACTGAGAAGTCTTTCCTGGGTGCTGGCTGGTGAGTCTTGCCCACATACTCAAGGTTTAACTGATCACCATATTTGGGGTCGGGAAGGAATTTCCCTCCAGGGCAGATTGGCAGAGGCCCTGGAGGTTTTTCACCTTCCTCTGCAGCGTGGGGCACGGGTCACTTGCTGGAGGATTCTCTGCACCTTGAGGTCTTTAAACCAGTATTTGAGGACTTCAATAACTCAGGCATAGGATAGGGATTTGTTACAGGAGTGGGTGGGTGAGATTCTGTGGCCTGTGTTGTGCAGGAGGTCAGACTAGATGATCATAATGGTCCATTCTGACCTTAAAGTCTATGACTCTATGAGAATCTACTGTTTTTTCAAAACTAGAGGGTATTTTCAGTGGCCCAGTGTCTTGTAGCAGCAGAACCGCGGAGAAGAAGGGATACAGTTTCTCTTTGAAGTCATCTGTAAAAGTGTAAGTAATATTTTTGCTCTCAATACTGTAAAATGACAACTTTCCTGCTGACATGTCCAGGAACATCCCAATCTTGGTTTTCCACTCACTGTTAAACAGGTCCAGGGATCTGTGCAAGCCCAATAATCTTTCCCATCTGTTAACCCTATGACCCAGTAGCCATTCTTTGTGGACAGAGTAACCTTCCCTTTTCTAGGCACATCTTCACGGGCCACCCCCAATTCCCAGTTACTTTTCTTCCCAACGTCCACTTTGCAGTAATGTTTGCCAGATGCAAAACCTTCAGATGCCAATAGAAATGTATGGGAGTCAAATCTCTTCTCACTGATAGGCACATTTCTAACAGCTCCCGTGTCCCTCACACACTTCCCTCCCTCAGAAACTTCAAGTCTAGGATGAGCTGTGTCAAGGTCCAGAGTGACATCAGCTGCTGGAAAGAAAGGGAAAAGTCTTCACTGCAAATGCATAAGCCTCCAAAACAGAATGTGATTCTGTTCATGCACTGTCTAGTAAGAGGGAGGGGTCATTTTTATTTAAATATAAAAGAAGAAATGTTAACATGCAATATTTACTCTGCATCTACAAACGTTCAGATGAACTACTACTGGCCTATTAAGGATTATGAACACATTAATTTTCTTTTGAATAAAAAGAAGACAAACATAAAAATCTTAAATCTTTTTTTCAAATATAAATTCTAAAACACCTTTTCTCATTTCTGAACTAATTTTGCCATTTGTGGCTATTTCCTTTTTGGACTTTCTATTTCTCCGCATTTTTTTTTTTCATGATATATACTTTGGGTGTGAAAAGTTTTGTGTTTTTCTAAAGTGGAATGCTCCTGCTTTAAGATGACTTAATTCAAATCAAAGCAATTTAAACACTGATTTTAATCATGATTTAAATCAGCAAGCAGGTAACCTTTATTTAAATTATTGTTTTTAATCTTGTTTTGTATTTGTACTTTTTCTTTTCCTAAAGAAAGATTGATTCTATTACTTATTAACCATTAAAACATGTTGATTTCCAACTAACTATAGCCTTTACATGAAATTTGGTATTTCTTTTTGCTAACCAGTAGGATGCAAATACTATATCTATCTAGCTAGCTATTATATAGATAGATATTATAGATATAGATATAGATAAATATTATTTGAACAATTTATATAGCTTAAAATATTATGTAAAATATTATTCAGATACTTCAGTTTTTTATCAATGTTAGGAAATGATGAATGAAGCATTTCTTATTTATTAGGTTATTATATTGTCAGTCAGCATTTGTATCAAGCTCTATTTGGATGGAAATTGGAATTCAAATAAAATGCACAAAAATAGCACTGTAAAATTGCTTTTTTATTAGTTAAATATAGCTACCTTAAGTGTCCTGGCTGTGTAAGAAAAAATGTTTATCAAACATATTTTGATATTTCCATTCATAGGAGCGTCGCCAGCAGACCGAGGGAAGTGATTATTTCCCTCTATTTGGCACTGTGGTGAGGTCACATCTGGAGTATTGCGTCCAGTTTTGGGTCCCCCACTACAGAAAGGATGTGGAAAAATTGGAGGGACTCCAGCAGGGCATTGAAAATGGTTAGAGGGCTGAGACACATGACTTATGAGGAGAGGCTGAGGGAACTGGGACTATTTAGTCTGCGGAAGAGAAGAGTCAAGGGGGATTTGATAGCAGCCTTCAACTACCTGAAGGGCGGTTCCAAAGAGGATGGATCTAGACTGTTCTCAGTGGTAGCTCAGGATAGAGCTCAGCTGTTCTCAGTGGTGGCAGATGACAGAACAAGGAGCAATGGTCTCAAATTGCAGTGAGGGAGGTCTAGGTTGGATATTAGGAAAAACTATTTCACTAGAAGAGTGGTGAAGCACTGGAATGGGTTTTCTATGGAGGTGGTAGAATCTCCATCCTTAGAAGTTTTTAAGGCCCAGTTTGACAAATCCCTAGCTAGGATGATTTAGTTGGGGTTGGTCCTGCTTTGAGCAGGGGGTTGGACTAGATGACCTCCTGAGGTCTCTTCCAAACTTAATCTTCTATGATTCTATGATTCTTCTATATTCTATATTTTTCATTTATAATTAACTGATTATTTTAAACAAAGAAAGTATTAGCTCTCTGAGCTGAGTGGTGAAAACATTATCTACTATCCTGGTCAGGCCTAGGGATCCTGCACGCAATGATAATACAAATAACAGTAATAATTAATAAGAGTTACTAGTTAGTGAATTGAACTGATTGGTTTTGGTCTTCATGGCCCAGATTTTTAAAGGCATTGAGGTGTTCCTATGCTCAGCAATAACAGTCTGATTTAGAAGGCGAAATCTCTATGATCGTCAATGGGATATTGGCCCCTAAATCCTTCTGAAAATGAGGTTTAAGCTTCTGAATCAGTTAGACATTGCATCACTGAATATAGCAACACCTAAATACCTTTAAAAATCTGGGCCCATTTTCTTCGAAATGTTAGAATCAGTGAATCTCATCTTCTAGCATAAGTTTGTATTCATAGATTGGAAGAGGAAAATAAGCTTTCCTGCTTTTTCAACTCCCGATTGGCTTCTTCACTTTCAATGAGCTTGTCACTGAACTGAACTAGTTGTATAAAGTGAAATGCATAAAATAATCTCTGTGTCTGCAGAAGAGTTACTGTTGTCAAAAGCTGATTTAGCACTTCAACGAACTCTGGTTCATGGAGCTTGGCCAGAGGTTTTCATTAATTTGGTGGATTGACTGTCTTTAAAAATTCAGCAACAAACATGTACTGCTTCATATATTTTTAATTGAATATAAATTATTTTAATTCACTATAGCAATTTTAGGCCATCACATACTAGGTCATAATTTCACATTTAATTTTACATATTTAAAAAAAGAAAAAATATTGAATTTAAATAAAAAAATCCAATTTAAATTTTAAAAAAACCTGACTAAAATAAAAACAATCACCAGTTTTTGTTCACAATAGACAAGAAAGCTCAGTTGATCCCATGGTCAACTGATGCTATGAAATGTGATGAAACTATAGATGTGATGTTAATACAGTTAAGCATAAGAACATAAAAATGGTCATACTGTGTCTGACCAAAGGTCCATTTACCCCAGTATCCTGTCTTCTGACAGTGGCCAATGCCAGGTGCCCCAGAGGGAATGAATAGAACAGATAATCATCAGGTGATCCATTCCCTGTCACCAGTTCCCAGCTTCTGGCAAAGAGAGGCTAGGGACACCATCCCTGCCCATCCTGGCTAATCCTCCATGAATTTATCTAGTTCTTTTTTGAACCAGTGCAACTCTGTGTGTGGAAAACTTCTACATCAGTTTAAGCCTAGCTTATATTAGTTTAGCTTGCATGGATGCAATTTCTGGGTTTAGAGAAGCCCTCTGCCATGTTATCGCATGCTGAGAATCTTTTTATTTTGCAGATAATCCTTTTTATTGTAACCTTTCACACTCTCTGGTATTCAGTCATTTACAGTAATTGTTTCACTAGCTTCCCCTGATTAAGTCAGTGAACCCTGTCCTAAACAGCAATGACTAAAAGTTAGCTCCCTGTTATTGCTTTCTAATTAGCATTTGCTTGGGAACTACAATTTTCCCAGATATTTATTTTCAATATTTTTTTCTTTGTTATTCTTACCTTTGTGGAAATAGATCTTCAACAATTTTGTAAAGAAAAGCACAAAGAAAACATTATCGAATATGCTACAGCATTAATCATTTTGGATTCTGCAGGCCTGTAAGTGAGGCAGAATCTTTGTTATGCTCAGACAGAGCTTCCAAGCAGGTGATTTACAAAGGTATTTAGCTGCCTAACTCCTGGGACCCAATGGGTATGTCTGCCCTGCAATTAGACACACATGGGTGGTCTGTGCCCACTGACTCAGGTTTGGGCTAGGGAGCTGTTTAACTGTGGTGTTGACAGTCAGGCTCAGGCAGCAGCCCAAGCTCTGAGACCCTCCCACCTCACAGGATCATAGAGCCCAGGCTCCAGCCTGAGTCCGAACGTTTACACCATAATTAAACAGTCCCTTAGCCCAAGTCAGCTGGCACATATCAGCCGTGGGTTTTTAATTGCAGTGTAGACATACCCTATGTGGCCAGAATGTCATGTGATAGTGAGGGAGCTCCATACTATCTCCAGGCTGCCCCCGCCAGACTCCAGCAAGTCTCCATGCCTGCCAGTCAGTCTCTGGACCCAGACAGAAATCCTAGAGGATCTGCCTTTCAAAGAGACCTCAGACCTCTAGGAACATTCTGCTCCACAAACCAGATGCCCAAAAAGACCCTAGCCAGACTTAAATAATCTCCAGTCCCCTGTCCTCCGGCAAAACCCCAGCCACAAGCTCCTTAGCAGAGTTATGAATACAGGCTCATCTTTTGAAAGTTTTGTGCAGGTTTCCTTTGAGGATGTGGACTGATAGGTCAACTATAGAGCCATCATTTTGTGAAAAGTGTTCACTCACAGGTGATAGGGTGTTTTTGTCTTTTATAACTTTCCTGTGTGAGTTCATTTCAGACTGTAGTGCTTGTCTGGTTTCACCCACCTAGTTGTTATTGGGCATTTACTGCACTGGATGAAGTACACCACATGTTATGATAGGCATGTGTAGGACCAATGGATCTTGAAAGGTGTGCTGTGGAGGGGGTATCAATCATTGTAGGAGTGGAGATATGTCTGAAAGTTTTGCATCTTTTGTTCTGGCAGGGTCTGGTGCAAATTTGAGTTGGTGTGTCGTGGTCTTTGGGGAGCTTGTTTCTGATGATGAACTTGGAGAGGTTGGGGGTTGTATGAAGGCCAGAAGTGGGGGTTCAAGAAAGATTTCTTTCAGAAACTACTCAGTTTCCACAAGGGTATCAGAATCTACCCAGGATAAGGTATTATTCACTGTGAACAAGTGTGGCAAATTGGGTTCCTAGATGTTAGGAATTATAATGGCACTTTTATTAAGCTTGGGATCAGGGTAAGAAACACTCCTCCTCCAATGGCAGCAGGACTTTCTTTTGCAGTGGATGAAGGAAGTTATATCAATAGATTAAAGCATGGTACTAATCCCTGAGCATTATTATGTTTCCTGATAAACATTCCGCCAGAGTCTGCCACCCCAATTTAGAATGAACTAAGTTCATCTCCGGGCCTATGTGCTCACATAAAACATTCTTTGAACAATTTTGAAAAGCAAAGAAATGATGGGAGATGATGACCTGTTCATAGACAATTTGTGAATTAAATAAAGGGGTAAAACCAATGAATACATTCACTATGAATGGTTTTCATAGTTCTCCTCCTATTCCCCAGTTTCAGCTTTTCTTCTAGAGCTCCTGTGCTGCATTCATAAAAATGTATAAAAATATTCAGAATAGAAATCTAGTCTCATGTGATACAAATCTTACTCAAAGTTTGTCAGAAATATTCCCTGCTAATTCATCCTCTTCCTGTGAAATAATTTAGACATCAGGCATTTCACTTCACATTTTGTCTACAATTCAATGGGCAATAAACATCTTATGGAGGGCATAGGGCAATCCAGTAAGATATCACTTTAAGAGTGTTATTCCTGTTGAGTGCGAGCAGTATTTTCCCCAGGAAAAAAATATGTTAAATTGGAGTTAAGAATGAAAGTAGATGTCAGAAAATTAAGACTCAAATACATTACAGGAATGTTGTAACCCTAAAAACAAGAATTGAAAATCCAAGAAATTCCGAGTTAAGGTTTAAATTAAGAGAAATGCATCCGTTTTAAGGGATGAAAGTGCACAGTTAGGAAAACCACACAACCTTAACTCCATCCTGTAGTGATGCTGATGTGAAATACTCATACATTTCTACTGTTCCCAGTAGTGTTTCTAGTCTGAGATTAACTCAAATTGATCAATAACAAATTGGTTGAATGCTGGCTTACAGTGCCAAACTAACCTCACTTTTTGTTATGGAAGTGACAAGTGATTTGCATGAGAAGTGTTTCCATAATAATAAAAATAATACAGTTAAATTAATAAATATTCAGAAATCAATGCAAACTCACCATTTGACCTCTGGAGTTCATCTTAAAAACAAACGAAAAACAAAGACCATTTCAATAAAATGTACTTTTTAAAACATAAGTATAAATGGAGGGCATGGAGCATACATGAAGTGAGGATGGAGAAACACACCTCTTAAGGGAAGAATCAAGGGGATCAGTGTCTCCCATGGTTGTGTTGGGCAGGAGAGGGCAGGGAGCAATTTACATAAAGTGTGTGTTTACATAAAGTGTTCAGCAATCATAGAGGTGTGGTGCCACAGGGCTGCCTATTCCATGCACATTCCCATCTTTTTTTACCCATCTCCACTGAATGGCTCCTGGGAGGAATCATCTCAGATGCTGCTCCCATGCTCCCATAACTCCAGTGTTGTAATTACAGGCAGCTCAAACCCCAGATTTGCTTACCTGGGTCTGTACAGCAATGGTTGGAGACAATTTAATAGTTAGCACCTTAGAATAAAATTTCTAACTCTCATCTGCTCAAACTCCAATGTCACTTTCTCTCAACCATATGCAATCTTCATTGCTGACCCTGTTTATCTTCCCAACTCAGATGCCCTCCAGTATCTTCATGTCCTAAAATTTTGTAGTACGCAATGGTGAATGGACTGTACATGTATTTGGGGGGTTCTGAACTTTCTCAAAATTGTATGAACTGCTCACACTACTAAAGAAATTCCTCTTGTGACCTGATACAGCTAGCCAAAGGTGGGAAGAAAGTGCTAATGTGAGGAGCACACAATCTCCTGCAGACAATATTCACTCAGGGGACACGTTATACAGTGAAGCTGAGGGTGCAATTTCTGGCTTGGGTAGACATACTTGGGCTAGCCCTGACCTAGCTAGGACACTAGAAATAGTGTAGCCACAGCTACATGAGCAGCAGGAGGTTTAAGACACCCATGTCCAGGGTCTCAGATAGGATTGTACTTGGGTGGTTAGACTTTCCTGCCACTTGCACTGTGGTAGCTACATTGCTATTTTTAGTCTCTACCAGAGTTATGCATTTAAGATCTCAGGCTCATCTTTTGAAAGTGTTTTTCAGTTTCCTGTGAGGATGAGGATTGATAGGTCAGATATAGATAGAGTGATCGCTTTGTGAAAAGTGTTAACCCACCGATGACAGGTGTTTTTATCTCTTTCCTTTCTGAGTTCATTTGAGACCATAGTGCTTGTCTGGTTTCACCCACCTAGTTGTAATTGGGGCATTTAGTGCACTGTATGAGGTACACCATATGTTGTTCTAGGCATGTCTAGGACCCAGGGATCCTGAAAGATGTGTTGGGGGGGGGGGTGTTGATCACTGAAGCAGTAGAGATACAACTTCAGGTTTTATTTCTATTGTTCTGGCAGGGTCTGGAGCTGATTTGATTTGGTGTGTCCTGGTCTTTGGAGAGCTTGCTTTTGATGATGAGCTATGAGAGGTTGGGGGTGCGGGGGAGGTGTTGTTTGAAGGCCAGAAGAGGGGATTTAGGAAGCATTTCTTTCAGGACTGGGATCCATCAGGTGTGGGTTGCAGTTGTTTGATGATACCCCATATGGGTTCCAGTGTGGGGTGATAGGTGACAATTAGGGGTGTGCGGTCAGAGGTGGGGTATTTCTGTATTGAAACAAGTTCTCTCCGGGTATTTGTGTGGCCCTTTCCATGAGGCGATCTTCTCTGGTGGAGTATTCTTGTTTGATGAAGGTGGTTTTGAGTGTTTTAAGGTGTTTATCCCAGACTTTCTCCTCGGAGTATATTCTGTGATATCTGAGTTCCTGGCTGTAGATGACAGATTTCTTGGTGTGTTTAGGGTGATTACTGGATCTATGAAGGTAGGTGTAGTGATCCATTTTTGTTGTTGTTGTTGTTGTTGTTTGTGTAGATAGTTGTCTGTAGGGTTCCATTGTTGAAGCTGATCATGGCATCCAGGAATTTGATGCTAGTGTGGGAGTGTTCCAGAGAGAGTTTAATGAACAGGTGGTGGTTGTTAAAGTTGTGATGGAAATCTGAGGGAATTTAAGTTATATATCCAGAGGATGAAAATATTATCATTATATCTCTAGTATATGATTGGTTTTATGGTACATTTGTTCAGAAATTCTTCTTCAAGGTGGCCCGTGTAGTAGTTGGGATATTGGGGATCCATCCTAGTACCCATGTTCCCATGGTTTGGAAAAAGTGTTTATTGATGAATATAAAATTGTTATGAGTGGGGATGAAATGGCTGAATTTGGCAATGTGTTTTAGGTGGACATCTGAGGGTTGTTGATTGTCTTGTAAATATTGGAGGCAGGCCATCACAAAAGTCAATCATTTATTTTTCCCCATCATCTGTTGTCACCTTCTTCCTCTTTATGATTGATAGTGCTTTAGCACTTGAAGGCCCCAATCAGGTATAAAGATCCCATTGTCATAGGCATGGACACTCACATAGTGTCTCAGAGAGTTTGCAATCTAAGGGTACGTTCACAATGGCGCTGGAGGTGGAAATCCCAGCTCAAGGACACATGCCCAAGCTAGCTCTTATCGATCTAGAATGCTAAAAATAGAAGTGTAGTTGTGATAGTGTGAGCAGCAAGAGGGACGAGCTTCCTTGAGTACACACTCATCTGAGACACTAGGCACGTACTCAGGTGGCTAGTCCCTCATGCCACACCAGTGACACTTTCATTTTAGAGCACTAGCTTGATCAGAGCTTGAAGCGTAGACATCTCTATCTCAATTTCAATGCAAACGGCACCTGGACTACCCCCTCCCTGGTCCACTCCAGGAGTGCCCATTCAGGTCTCCGCTCCCCTGCCATCACCTCTCTCTGGGCAAGGACCCTGGTCCTACTGCATTCTGACCAGGGGATTTTAAGGCTGCACAGCTCCCTGCCTTATATACCCAACAAGCCAGTCTGCCTACTGGCCAGTCCATATGCTTTTCTTTCTCTCCAAGGCCTATGACCAGTGTCTTGCCTGCAGTTACAAGGTACCACACAGCTCCTTCTAAGCAAGCACATGTATTCTTAACATGAAAGCATTGCAGAAAAAAACAACAAAAATAATAAACCTATTTAAACACACATTGAATATTGCAGAGGTCATCAGTCTTATGAGGCCCTAGTAGGCCAGAGTCCTTCCAACCCTTCACAGGATTGCCCCCCTCCCCTCCTTGGAAAAAAAGTTCATATCTGTTTGCTGGATCAAAAGGAAGATCCTGTGTCAGTCTAAAAATCAGCCTTTTTATACCCAAAGCCCTTTCTTATTTCTTGCTTTCTGGAAAACCCAGTTTGTTCTAGTATATGCAAACCACCCATGGGGACATTACCTCTCTGGAAGTGCATACAGTTTCAGCAAATCACCTTAATCATCCCTTGTCCTCCCCTACTTCACAGTTCTTTTAGATCCTGTAGGAGCTGTGGTAACCCACCCCCATGGTGTAGAACATAATCATACACAAACCATTCATACATTTAATACAATGGTCCCCAAAGACACTGAATGGGGTTGCACTATCTGTCAAAGTACCATAAATATAGGATGAGGGACAACAGTTGGATACAACAAATATGAGATCTCCCTCCTCACTTCACAGAATGTGCTGCCATGCTTATATTCTTCCCTCACACTTGTCCAATCTTCTGCCCCTTACATTTTGCCCTTTTTTCTCTCTGAAGTCTCTCTCTCTGCTCTTCAGACTCCCTCCTACATCTCTACTCCTCTCCATCCCATCTGGTCACTCTTCTGTACCCTAATTTGCCCAGCTTCCCATCAGTCCACATCCTGCTCCCCCATTTCCCTCCACTCCCTCATCCTCCCTCTTGTCTCACCGCATAAGTTCCTTGTCCAGTTTGCTAACAATAGAGCATAGACACGATCATCTTCCCTGAGGGTATCATGTGATTTCAGTCCTATAAGAAGTAGTGGGAATGGGAAGACATTTTGGATAGGGAAGAAACGGCATGAAACTTGCTAGATCATTGAGGGATCATGACGGCCAGTTAAAAACAGCAAATACTGAGACTCATGATAAAATTGTGAGAAATGGCAATTCTGAGAGACTAAGAATCTCAAAAATCCATTGTTTTTGATCTACATTTTAACTTTGGTGGAAATTACAGGTTTTTGTTTTTTTAAAATGTTTTATGTTAGGTGAAATATCACTTCTTAGTTTGGACAAAACTTTCCATATTGCTTCTCCATTTTGGAGGGCATCCTGGATCACCATACAACCAGGAGCTGTATGGCTCCAGGTGTCTATATGGAAAATTAGAAGATTCAATCTTTTTCCCTGTGTTTTTTCCACAATTATGATCCCATCATCTTCTTTTCCTACTCAGCCACTAAAACAACATCAGCCAATAAAAATATTTGTCCAGTTGCATTTGGAATGTATTTAAATCTTCAGATTTTCTGCTCACAGAGATATAATGAGCCAACTATCTACTAGGAAAGAATTTGACCTGAAGTGTTTCTAATGTAATGTAATTAGGGCGGTCAAGTGATTAAAAAACTTAATCATGATTAATCATGTGATTAAAAAATTAATCGTGATTAATCACATTGTTAAACAATAATAGAATACCATTTATTTAAATATTTTTGAATGTTTTCTACATTTTCAAATATATTGATTTTGATTACAACACAGAATACAGTGTACAGTGCTCACTTTACATTTATTTTTGATTACAAGAATTTGCACGGTACAAAAAAGGAAAAGAAACAGTATTTTTCAATGCACTTAATACAAGTACTCTAGTGCAATCTCTTTGTCATGAAAGTTGAACTTACAAATGTAGAATTATGTACAATAAACCCTGCATTCAGAAACAAAAGAATGTAAAATTTTAGAGCCTGAAAGTCCACTCAGTCCTACTTCTTGTTCAGCCAATTGCTCAGACAAACAAGTTTGTTTACATTTGCAGGAGATAATGCTGCCCGTTTCTTGTTTACAATGTCACCTGAAAGTGAGCACAGGCATTCTCATGGCACTGTTGTAGCTGGCGTTGCCAGACATTTATGTGCCAGATGCGCTAAAGATTCATATGTCTCTTCATGCTTCAACTACTATTCCAGGGAACATGTGCCTATGCTAATGATGGGTTCTGCTCAATAACAATCCAAAGCAGTGCGGACCAACGCATGTTCATTTTCATCGTCTAAGTCAGATGCCACAAGCAGAAGGCTGGTTTTCTTTTTTGGTGGTTCGGGTTCTGTATTTTCTGCATCAGAGTGTTGCTCTTTTAAGACTTCTGAAAGCATGCTCCACACATCATCTCTCACAGATTTTGGAAGGCACTTCAGATTCTTAAACCTTGGGTCGAGGGCAATAGCTATCTTTAGAAATCTCACATTGGTACCTTCTTTGCGTTTTGTCAGATCTGCAGTGAAAGTGTTCTTAAAATGAACAATAAGTGCTGGGTGATCATCTGAGCCTGCTATAACATAAAATATATGGCAGAATGTGGTTAAAACAGAGCAGGGGACATACAATTCTTCTCCAAGGAGTTCAGTCACAAATTTAATTAACTAATTATTTTTCTAACTAACGTCATCAGCATGGAAAGCATGTTCTCTGGAATGGTGACCAAAGCATGAAGGGGCATGCAAATGTTTAGCATATCTTGCATGTAAATATCTTGCAATGCTAGCTACAAAAGTGCCATACAAATGACTGTTCTCACTTTCTGGTGACATGTAGATAAGAAGAGGGTAGGATTATCTCCTGTAAATGTAAATAAACTTGTTTGTCTTATCAATTGGCCAAACAAGAAGTAGAAGTGAGTGGACTTGTAGGCTCTGAACTTTTACATTGTTTTGTTTTTGAATGCAGTTATGTAACAACAACAAAAATCTACATTTGTAAATTGCACTTTCAGGCCAAAGAGATTACACTACACTACTAGTATGAGGTGAATTGAAAACTACTATTTCTTTTATCATTTTTTCAATGCAAATATTGATAGTCAAAAATAATAAACACTTTGATTTCAATTACAACACACAATACAATATATATAAAAATGTAGCAAAACATCCAAAATATGTAATACATTTCAATTGGTAGTCTATTGTTTAACAGTGCAATTAAAATTGCAATTAATTTTTTTAATCGCTATTATTTTTTTTAGTTAATCGTGTGAGTTAACTGCGATTAATCCACAGCACTAAATATAATGTAATGTAATTTTCCTCTTAGGAGACCTCCCTGCTCCTGAGATATTTTCGCGCAAGTTGTCCAGGCAGGAAGGGGACACAGTTGTCATTAAATGTAACATACCTTCATTGTTTTGTTTCACCTGTGTTATTTTTTGTAAAGATGGGGTAGAAATTGCAGTCCTACCAATGCAAAAAAAGAAATATGCATATATCTTTGATTATAAAGCATCCACAGCTTGGAAGAATTGCCCTGTATGTATCATACAAGAATGAAAATAACCAAGTGAATAACTCACCTCTAAGTGCCCCTCAGTACTTAACAGGTAAGAAACTAAAATCACAATATTTATAGAAAAAAGTTATTAATGATCTCATATAATCCAAATGAGTGCATTTCTGTTTTCTTCATGTTAACATTATTTAGAACTATTAATTTAATAAATATCACATCTTTTTATACATGTACTATGTACTGTTTTTATGCTGGGAATTCCTGCACTTAGGATGGAAGCTGTAGAGATATGTTTGTGCAAGATTATAATTTAGAGAGGCTATATAGTGATTTTGCAGCATGCCCTGGAATCAGGGGTGGGGAACGCAGGATATCTGTGCACAGGAGTTCACCACAGACACTCTCTAGTTTATTTAATAAAAGTTTTGTTCCTTTCCCATTCACTGGTTTGTTGTTTAATGAACTCAAAGATTGTGACACCGTGGTCCTGCCTCCACTTGGAGTGGCAGTGACAGGGGGGCTCTCCTACCCGTACACAGGGACCAAGCAGCATGGGGCCGCTTGGGAGGAAGAGACACCCCCTCTTCCTTCTGTGGGGGCAGCAGTGGAGTCCCCAGTACTTACTCCAGCAGCTGGATGGATGTACTAAGATTGATGGGCTGAGCCCTTTCTGTCATACACACAGATCATTGGCCACATTACCCACAGCAGCAGGGGCTTGGCATTAACACCCCACGGAGATGCACAGGGTAGTTCCCTCCCCCACACCACAGCTCTTGTTTCAAGCTATCAGTAGATGTAGGCAGACACTTACCCTTTGCTCTGTGGCTGGGCTGCTTAGTGATAACGGAAAGTGCTTTCTGTTCGGCTGACGAAGTCCAGTCTCTGTGCCAGGAGGCTAGGAGCAATGTGCAGAGCACATGCCCAGCTCTGGGGAGGAGGGAGGAGAGGAATACCTCATGTCACTCACAGGTGACCTTCTGGTGGCATTGGAAGCAGCACTAATGAGGCATAAGGGAGATTTCTTTGGAGAGACTACCCCCTACAATGCGGGGGCTCGCTAGAGAGAGGACTAAAGTACCAATGGAGGAGGCGGTCCCTGGGTCTCTAGAAGGGTCCAGAATTACAACAATAAGGGTTAAAGAGAAAAACAAAAACCCCAAGGGTTCTGGACGGGTTATAAGTCCTCCACCTTCAGTGTATGAGCCTGAGCTGCGCAAGTCCAGAGCTGCTCGTACATCATTGACAGTGCCATTACATGTCTGCCCAACGTGTGACAGGACGTTCCACGCCCGAATCAGACTGATCAGTCATCTTCGGACACACAGAGCCCGGTCATCGAAAGAATGAGTTGTTGAGGTCTTCATCGATAACGATGGACAAACATCATCATGAGCCTGGCTGTAACTGATGGGGGCTGGGAATAAAGCTCTTTAATAGTCATCTTATCCCATAACTACTTACTGCAGGGTTTCATGCAGCTTCCAGCAGCTGGTGTTGGCCAGCGTCAGAGATGGGATATTGGAGTAGATGGGCCCCTGAGTCCATTTCACTGAGGGAATTTATACATTCACATGCGAAGAGCTCATGTGACCCTCTCTGCACTCTGTCTAGAATGTGTTTTCTATTGGTTTTGTTGGGACTCATTGCTTTCAATTGGGCAGAAGCTGGTATTTCCATGAAGTCCCTTGTGTCAGTTACAGTCCCTTCTGGGTAAAATTGTGAGAGACCCAGAACAGCATAATTGGGACAATCCCATCTCCAGTTCCTGGTGAAATGTTGGTTTCTGATTGTAGAGTCTGAGTAGAGCATGTTGAGTCAGACAGACATACAGGGCATGGGACCTGCTGCTCCCCTCAGGGCCGGCTCCCAGGCACCAGCGAAGGAAGCAGGTGCTTGGGGCGGCCAATGGAAAGGGGCGGCACGTCCGGGTCTTCGGCAGCAGTTCAGCGGCAGGTCCCTCAGTCCCTCTCTTCCTCTTTGAACTGCCACCGAAGAGGAAGAGAGGGAGCAAAGGACCAGCCACCGAATTGCCGCAGAAGAATGAAGCGGTGTGATTGAGTTGCCGCCAAAGTGGCGCCGATCAGCTTTATCTTCCCCCCCACTTCGTTGCTTGGGGTGGCAAAAAAGCTGGAGCCGGCCCTGGCTCCCCTCATATGGTATCCATATGGTGGTGTCTTATTTTCACTGCACTTTCCCTTTCAGGACCCTGCCTGATGAATCTCACATACGCTGATAGCTCCATGGCATCTCTGTGAAGACTTCCTGGGAATTCTTCTCCTGCTAACACATTCTGTTTCTGGTAAAACCACATTAAATCCACTTTCCTCCCTTTAACTTATTTATTTGGGCTTTCACAAACTAGAATCATAAAGAACGCCCCTCCATTGCCCTGGGCACCCGGGGTAAAGGATTTAAAAATACTCAAAGTAAATTAATGTCAGCACTCCCACATCAAATGAAATAACCCAGAAACAACATAACTAGAGCAAGAACTGTCCAACCTCCACATACAGTCACCACCAGTGTCCCACAACACCAGTACCCTGCCCCCATGGGGTAGGATTTGGAGACCCTGGAGTCTTAGGCCCCATGAACTTCCTGGAGCACTTTGGCAGAGTGGGATGCTTCAGAAAGAGGCAGTCCTGGGGAGGGGAGAGACAGGGATGGAATTAAATGGCAAGATGGGTAAATTGAAATGTATACATCTAGGAATGAAGACCATAGGCTGTAGTGTGGTCATGAGGATTTGGGCATGTGCTCTGCACATTGCTTTCAGCTCCACTGGCACAGAGACTGGACTTTGTCTGCCCAATGGAAAGCACTTTCTGTTATTGCTCAGCAGCCCAGCCCCAGAACAAAGGGTAAGTGTCTGCCTACATCTACTGATAGCTTGAAACAAGAGCTGTGGTGTGGGGGAGGGAACTATCCTGTGCACCTCCATGGGGTGTTTATGTCAAGCCCCTGCTGCTGTGGGTAATGTGGTCAATGATCTGTGTGTGTGGCAGAAAGAAAGGGCTCAGCCCATCAATCTTATTACATCCACCCAGCTGCTGGAGTAAGTACTGGGGACTCACAGAAGGAAGAGGGGGTGCCTGTTCCTCCCAAGCGACTCCATGCTGCTTGGTCCCTGTGTACGGGTAGGAGAGCCCCCCTGTCACTGCCACTCCAAGTGGAGGCAGGACCACGGTGTCACAATCTTTGAGTTCATTAAACAACAAACCAGTGAATGGGAAAGGAACAAAATTTTTATTAAGGGTACGGTATCAAAAGTGAAATCTCTGCAAGCTGCGTGGAAAATTTTAAAGACACCATAATAGAGGCTCAACTTGAATGTATATCCCAAATTAAAAAAAAACATAGTAAGAGAACCAAAAAAGAGCCACTGTGGCTAAACAACAAAGTAGAAGAAGCCGTGAGAGGCAAAAAGGCATCCTTTAAAAAGTGGAAGTTAAATCCTAGTGAGGGAAATAGAAAGGAGCATAAACTCTGGCAAATGAAATGTAAAAATACAATTAGGAAGGCCAAAAAGAATTTGAGGAACAGTTAGCCAAAGACTCAAAAAGAAATACCATTTTTTAAAGTACATCAGAAGCAGGAAGCCTGCTAAACAACCAGTGGGGACACTGGATGATCGAGGTGCTAAAAGAGCGCTCAAGGACGATAAGGCCATTGCGGAAAAACTAAATGAATTCTTTGCACTGGTCTTCATGGCTGAGGATGTGAGGGAGATTCCCAAACCTGAGCCGTTCTTTTTAGGTGACAGATCTGAGGAACTGTCCCAGATTGAAGTATCATTAGAGGAGGTTTTGAACAAATTGATAAACTAAACAGCAATAAATTACCAAGACCAGATGGTATTCACCCAAGAGTTCTGAAGGAACTCAAATGTGAAATTGCAGAACTACTAAATGTAGTCTGTAACCTATCATTTAAATCAGCTTCTGTTCCAGATCACCTGAGGATAGCTAATGTGATGCCAATTTTTTAAAAGGCTCCAGAGGTGATCCCGGCAATTACAGGCCTGTAAGCCTGACTTCAGCACTGGGAAAACTGGTTTAAATGATAATAAAGAACAATATTGTCAGATGAACATAATTTGTTGAGGAAGAGTCAACATGGTTTTAGTAAAGAGAATTCATGCCTCACCAATCTACTAGAATTCTTTGAGGGGGTCAACAAGTATGTGGACAAAGGGGATCTAGCGTACTTAGATTTTCAGAAAGCCTTTGACAAGGTCCCTCACCAAAGACTCTTATGCAAAGTAAGCTGCCATGGAATAGGAGGGAAGGTGCTCTCATGGATTGGTAACTGGTTTAAAGATTGGAAACAAAGGGTAGGTATAAACGGTCAGTTTTCTGAGTGAGAGACGTAAATAGTGGTCTGTTCTGGGACCAGTCCTATTCAACATATTCATAAATGATCTGGAAAAAGGGGTAAACAGTGAGGCGGAAAAATGTGTAGATGATACAAAATTATTAAAGATAGTTAAGACCCAGGCAGAACTGAAGAGCTACAAAAGGATCTCTCAAAACTTGGTGACTGGGCAACAAAATGGCAGATGAAATATAATGTTGATAATTGCAAAGTAATGCACATTGGAAAGCATAATCTCAACTATACATATAAAATGATGGAGTCTAAATTAGCTGTTACCCCTCAAGAAAGAGATCTTGGAGTCATTGTGGATAGTTCTCTGAAAACATCCACCTCAATGTACAGCGGCAATCAAAAAACCGAAGAGAATGCTGGGAATAATTAAGAAAGGGATAGATAATAGGACAGAAAATATCATGTTGCCTCTATATAAATCCATGGTATGTCCACATCTTGAATACTGTGTGCAGATGTGGTCATCCCATCTCAAAAAAGATATATTGGAATTGGAAAAGGTTCATAAAAGGGCAACAAAAATGATTAGGGGTATGGAACGGCTTCTGTATGAGGAGAGATTAATAAGACTGGGACTTTTCAACTTGGAAAAGAGACGGCTAAGGGAAGATATGATTGAGGTCTATAAAATCATGACTGGTGTAGAGAAAGTAGATAAGGAAGTGTTGTTTACTCCTTATCATAACACAAGAACTAGGGGTCACCAAATGAAATTAATAGGCAGCAGGTTTAAAACAAATAAAAGGAAGTGTTTTTTTTTTCACACAATGCACAGTCAACCTGTGGAACGCCTTGCCAGAGGATGTTGTGAAGGCCAAGACCATAACAGGATTAAAAAAAGAACTAGATACATTCATCTCTGATGATGCGCTGGAGAGGTTTTAGTTGGGGGCTGAAGGTGACAGCTAGTGGTGTTCTGTTATTTTCTTTGTTGGGCCTGTCTTGTAGGAGGTGACTTCTGGGTACTCGTCTGGCTCTGTCAATCTGTTTTTTCACTTCAGCAGGTGGGTATTGTAGTTTTAAGAATGCTTGATAGAGATCTTGTAGGTGCTTGTCTCTATCTGAGGGATTGGAGCAAATGCGGTTATATCTTAGAGCTTGGCTGTAGACAATGGATCATGTGGTGTGTCCTGGATGGAAGCTGGAGGCATGTAGGTAAGTGTAGCGGTCAGTCTAGGTCACTCTGGATCCTATCCCTATCCTACAGTGTATCTACCTCTCCCTCCAGCTTAGTGTCATCTGCAAACTTGGCTGTGGGTGCAATCTATCCCATCATCCAGATCATTAATAAAGATGTTGAACAAATAGATTCATAGATCCCAAGGCCAGAAGGGACCATTGTGATCATCTAGTTTGATGTCCAGTATAGCACAGGCCACTGATTGAAGAGGCCATTATCAAATTTTTGCCTCTTCATCTCCCAAGTCAGGCAATTTAATACCAAGGCTGAAGCAGTCATGAAAACATCTTGGGACCAGAGACTCATGGCTGAGCGGCAGATTCATACAGCTGCCAAGGTGAGATTAGATCCTGTAGTTTTTACACTCTGAGCTGCCTTTCAGGGAGGGTGACTCCACCGTGCTGCCATTTGCAAAGGGAATTTGATTCCTTAGGTAACGCCGCACCCTGGGCTCAGTCATTGGCAGTAGGGATTGAACTGGGACTTTGGGTTCTGAAACCACAAGCCACTATTGCCTGAGCTAAGTGACACTCTTCTCATCCACTTCTGCATGTGGCCCTGGCACCACTAGATGGGGACTGAATGGGGTTTACACCTACAGTTTGCACACACGAGTGTTTACGTCAGTATAATTTAACTCACTCGGGAGTGTGGAAAAGCCACCTCCCTAAGCAAAGTAAGTTATACCAACCTAAGCACTGCTGTGGACATTGCTCTGTAGGCAGGAGAAGCTTGCCCACCGACATAGCTACCGCCACTCAGGGAAGTGGAGTAATTATGCCGATGGGAGAGCTCTCTCCTTCGGCATAGAGGCTCTGCCCCTTGGATTCAGTGAGAATGCACAAGCCTTGGTACGGGTTGGCTTTCACAGCACAAATTCTTCCATTGCCAACTGCAATGGCTATAGAGGGAAATGATGGTGTCTGGGTTAAAAGATCAGTTATGGATGAGGCTGCAGGGTCAGTCTTCATCCACCAGTCTTATTAACTGGTTCTTTCAGATCTAATAAGCTGGACAGAGACAGGTCACAGATAGCAATGTCATAGACAGAGGAAAATTAATCATAGATTTTAGAGAGGGAGATGTCCTGGATCAGATCAGATCAACAGCAGAGATTTTCATAAAGGGCAGCAAGTGAAAGCACGTAGTTCAGTGGCGTAGCTAGCAGGGGAGTGGGGCAGTGGCCACTCTCACAGTGTGCACAATTGGCACCTTTTGAATTTCTTGGAGCCTTTTTAATTTTTACTCACCCGGCGGCGCTCCGGGTCTTCGGCGGCACTTTGGCGGCGGGTCCTTCACTCGAAGCATTTTGGTGGTGAACACACCCAGAGCGAGTGAAGGACCCACCACTGAAGTGCCACTGAAGACTCGGAGCGCCGCCGGGTGAGTAAAAGCACTGCAGCGGGTGGCACCTTTTTTTCTGATCGCTCCCCCTGTTCCCTCCACCTGGCTATGCCACTGACGTGGTTATGTGTGTCTGGAAATAGGCAAAAATAATCACTAAAGATTCACCCCTGCAGTACAGTTTGTGACCAAGGGGGTAAAAAGCAGTTATGAATTAGAGCAGGCCAATATCTTTTGGCAAAAAGTTTAGTCACCAAGAAGGCAGTTTTGGGTCGACCCAAATTATTCCAGAATTCTGTTTGGGCCAAAAGAAAAAAATGTTGTTTTTTTTTAAAGTTGAAATGTTTTATTTCAATATTTTCAAATTAAAGGTTTCAACTTTTTATTTCAAAGATTTTTTTTTAGAAATTTAGCTACATTTCTTTTTTTTTAAAAAAAAGAGAAAACCTCCCAAATAGTGTAAATACCACTGAAAAACAAAACAAAATGACAGGTTTCAGAGTAGCAGCCGTGTTAGTCTGTATCCGCAAAAAGAACAGGAGTACTTGTGGCACCTTAGAGACAAACAAATTTATTTGAGCATAAGCTTTCGTCAGCTAAAACCCACTTCATCGGATGCATGCAGTGGAAAATACAGTAGGAAGATATATATATACACAGAGAACTTGAAACAGTGGGTGTTACCATACACACTATAATGAGAGTGATCAGTTAAGGTGAGCTCACAATGAAGTTGGATATGTAAACAGCCATCAGTACAAAAATCAACCTAACCTGGACATCTCGGAAGACAACTACCAGAAATGGACAGAGATGTTCCACCAGGAATTTAGGAATGGGAATGTATCACTGAAGCTCAAGAGGCTCCATGTTACAGATGCTGGGACATATATCTGTTTTGTGAAGTCTCCTACATGGAGTCATGAAGCCAACACTGAGCTACAGATTGCAAGTGAGATATTTCAGGGTCAGTTTATTTGGAAATCAGGGGGCTGTGGCATACCGCAGTACAATCCAGACTGATGGGGGACTGTGTCCTGCCATGCCCTGTAACCTGGGGTGCCTTGCAATGCCTTTCTGTTGTAACCTACAACTTGGACTGCTCACAACCAGCCACCTGCATCCAAGCTACCCTCACATGTGTTTGTGTAACTGAAACCTGCAAGTCACATCCTGGGTCTCACCAGCCTGGGTTGTACTGAAGGGTGACCCCAACAGACTCCCAGTCACCAACTTGCCTCCAGATATATATGTCCTGTCCAGCCCTCTCCCAGACAGTCCAGATTTATTAGGTTCATTATTCCGTTAATAATACACACTGGCTTATCTTCATAAATGGAGTTTCCAAGATACCTAAACATTGGATTAGCTGAAACTATAAAACAAGTGTATTAACTATAAAGAGAGAGATTTAAGTGAGTACAAGTAATGAGGAATAAAATCAGAAATGGTTACAAGAAAAATAAAGATAAAATGCTTACTAGTGGCTAACTTAGTAAACTACTTTAGATTCAAGCAAAATTTCTCACCACATGCTTCCTGCAAGGTTACTGGCCAGACTCTTCAGGTCAGGACTGATTCCCTCAAAGTCCAATGGCTGTTTTCCTTTGCCTTCTTAGATGCAATGCCAGAGACAGATAGGGAGAGAGAGGAAGGCATCTTGAGGATGTTTTCCCTTTCTTTTTATAGTTTCAATCCCCCCCCCAAATATTTCCAGCTGGGAACTAGGAGACAAAGAGTCTGTGTGGAAGGATGTTCCCTGTTGTTTTTTCCCCACCTGTTTGAACTTCCTTTGTTTTCCCTTCCTGTTTGATGACTTTGGTTACTGCTTAAATGAAAATTAAGGCAGACATACACTCCTTTGTTCAAGACAGGTCTGTTTGACCAGCTTGGTGCTACATGAGTTTTGAACATACACTCTTCACATCCTAGTGGGAAATCTTAAAACTTCATATGCAATGTTGCCACACATATTTTATCAGGGTAAAACTGACCAGCAAATAATGAGTTTTTAAATGATACCTTACAAGGCAGACCTTCTACAAAGATTATTGCAATAGTGTGTAGGGTATGAATACAAGAACATATTCTGTCACAGAGTTTAAGATCCTTCTCTGCAACAGTTCCTCCAGGGATAAGACTAGTCCCAGTACTAACTAACCTCAATGTCCAAACATAGTGCTAAGGGGCACTGTGCTGCAGGGAATGGAGTGAATGACTCAGTAAGGTTTGCTGTTCCCTCTGAGCACTGACCCCAGTGCAGTCTTTGGGGCAATGTGCTGGCAGAAGATGTTGCCTTTTTCATGAAACTTATCCTCATGGCTTGGGGAATTTAGGGATGTGCCCTGTGAAATAAGTACAGAGATACAGGTAGGGTCAGCATGCTGCACCTTCTGACTTAAATTGAACTGTAGTGTTGCAGTGTGGCTTTTTAACACTCACTCTATTTGCACTACAGAAGCTGTTGCACTTGAGCAGTGGGTGATCTTTAAATATTTAGTGCTTTACATTGGCAAAGGCCTTTTTGATTCTTGAGGTTAAACTGAGTAGTATACGGCTCGATAGCATTCATATTTTTGGCAGGTTTCCATGCCTCATTTTGAGCTTATGTCCCGCCTTCCATTCCTGTTTCCGTTGGTGTAGAGTTTTGGCACCGTCAGCCATTTTGAAATATTTTTAAATTATTTTTTATGTTTCAATGGGGGAATGCTGCATGCTTGTGGTTTGATATATTTGGTAGATTGTCTAGAGAAAAAGGTTGAAAGAACAGAATGAGAGAACTTAAAGAGAAATAAAGATTTTTGTTTTTAAAGGTTTAGTTTGAAAGAATAGAGGCAGGTTATTAAAGAAAAGAAAGATTTTTGGTTAGGTTTAGTAAGGAGAGGTGATTTTAAAGGGCTAGTTTGGCATATTATTAAAGAATTAAAAATTGAAAAAAATTGAAATATTTATTAAATATAAAGTTATGTTAAAAAAGAACACATGGCAGAAAAAAAAGGGAATTTTATAAAGCAGAGACTGTTTAATAAGCACATGGTAAAATATAAAGATTGGTTAATAGAAAAGAATTTAAAATATTAAATATAAGGGTAGGTGAAGAAAAGGGCATTTTAAAAGAGTTAAATAAAAGAGAAACATATAAAGTTAGGTTAAAAGAGAGAACATGGCAGGACCAGGGAAAAGAAAGCCCCTTTGCAAAGGGCAAAGATAGGCAGCATGTGGCTCACAACCCCTCAGGCTAGTTATCGCCGCCTTTGGATCAGACCAATCAGATGCTGTTCTACAGCTGTGTCATAGAATACATTTTCCTGAACCAATCCTATAGTCCCAAGATTTTTAAACAAGAGCCCCTTCCCTCCCCTCACTACCCCCTCCCCCCTTTAACTGCCTTATTCTTATTTTAAAAAAAACAGACTCCATGCATCTTTCCCGCCATGTAGCACTTTTACATAGGTGCTTTAATAAAGATTAAAACTATAAGCCCTTAGTAATAAGCAGTTTTTAAAAGTTTTCCCCTATGCTTTTGGTGAGGACAATTTGAAGCTGCAGCAAAAGCAGCTTTGTTAGCCAGTGGATTAGAGATAAAGAAGGCTGTTAGATGTCCAGAATGTAGAGATAAGAAGTTAGTTTCTTTTTAAACTTTTGAACAAAAGGAAGTAAAAGTTATATTAAGTTTTGTAAAGGAATAAAGCTCTATTTTATAATCACTTGAAAAGACAAGCCTATTTGAAGAAACAGCCCTTTATTTATAGGTTTCAGAGTGGTAGGTGAGTTAGTCTGTATCAGCAAAAACAACAAGGAGTCCTTGTGGCACCTTAGAGACTAACAAATTTATTTGGGCATAAGCTTTCCTGGGCTAGAACCCACTTCATCAGATGCATGGAGTGAAAATACAGGAGCAGGTATAAATACATGAAAGGATGGGGGTTGTGTTACTATTTGTGAGGTCAGTCTAACAAGATAAATCAATTAACAGCAGGATACCAAGGGAGGAAAAATAATTTTTGAAGTGGTAAGAGAGTGGCCCATTACAGACCGTTGACAAGAAGGTGTGAGTAACAGTAGGGAGAAATTAGTATTGGGGAAATTAAGTTTAGGTTTTGTAATGACCCAACCCCTCCTAGTCTCTATTCAGGCCTAATCTGATGGTATCCAGTTTGCAAATTAAATCCAGTTCTGCAGCTTCACGTTGAAGTCTGTTTTAGAAGTTTTTGTTGCTGAAGAATTGCCACTTTATGTCTGTTATTGAGTGACCAGAGAGATTGAAGTGTTCTCCTACTGGTTTTTGAATGTTATGATTCCTGATGTCAGACTTGTGTCCATTTATTCTTTTGCATAGAGACTGTCCAGTCTGGCCAATGTACATGGCAGAGGGGTATTGCTGGCACATGATGGCATATATCACATTGGTAGATGTGCAGGTGAACAAGCCCTTGAAGGTGTGCCTGATGTGGTTAGGTCCTATGATGGTGTCCCTTGAATAGATATGTGGACAGAGTTGGCACTGGGGTTTGTAGCAGGATTTGGTTCCTGGGTTGATGTTTTTGTTGTGTGGTGTGTAGTTACTGGTGAGTATTTGCTTCAGGTTGGGGGGTTGTCTGTAAGCGAGGACTGGCCTGTCTCCCAAGATCTGTGAGAGTGAGGGATCATCCTTCAGGATAGGTTGTAGATCCTTGATGATGCGCTGGAGAGGTTTTAGTTGGGGGCTGTTTGTGACGGCTAGTGGTGTTCTGTTACTTTCTTTGTTGGGCCTGTCTTGTAGTAGGTGACTTCTGAGTATCCTTCTGGCTCTGTCAATCTGTTTCTTCACTTCACCAGGTGGGTATTACAGTTTTAAGAACGCTTGATAGAGATTCTGTAGGTGTTTGTCTCTGTCTGAGGGATTGGAGCAAATGCGGTTGTATCTTAGAGCTTGGCTGTAGACAATGGATCGTGTGATGTGGTCTGGATGAAAGCTGGAGGCATGTAGGTAAGTATAGCGGTCAGTAGGTTTCCGATAGAGGGTGGTGTTTATGTGACCATCGCTTCTTAGCACTGTAGTGTCTAGGAAGTGGACCTCTTGTGTGGACTGGTCCAGGCTGAGGTTGATGGTAGGGTGGAAATCATTGAAATCTTGGTGGAATTCCTCAAGGGCCTCCTTCCTATGGGTCCAGATGATGATGTCATCAATGTAGCACAAGTAGAGTAAGGGTGTAAGGGGATGAGAGCTGAGGAAGCGTTGTCAACTGTCTGTAATGGGCCACTGTCTTACCACTTCAAAAGTTATTTTTCCTCCCTTGGTATCCTGCTGTTAATTGATTTATCTCGTTAGACTGACCTCACACTTTGTGAAGCAACCCCCATCCTTTCATGTATTTATACCTGCTCCTGTATTTTCACTCCATGCATCTGATGACTTGGGCTTTAGCCCACGAAAGCTTATGGCCAAATAAAATTTGTTAGTCTCTAAGGTGCCACATAGACTCCTCATTGTTTTCCCTTTATTTATAGGTGTTTTAATAAAAAATGAGCATGCAGAAACCCCCAGGTTTAAAACCACAGACAACCAGTTTATCAAAGTAATTTATAGTAACAAAAAAAGTTTTACCCTATGCTTTTGCTAACATTAGTTATTTTTTAGTGAGGACAATTTGAAGCAGCCTTTCTAAATTAGTGGATTAGAAGAGAAGAAGACCACTTTGAAAGACAAGCCTATCTGAAGAAACATCCCTCCCCAACACTTTTACATGTGTGTTTTAATAAAAAATTGGCATGCAGAAGCACCCCAAGGTTAAACCCACAAACCCTTACTAATAAATTGTTTTTAAAGCTTTCCCTTATGCTTTTAGTGAGGACAATTTGAAGCTGCAGCAAAAACAGCATCTGTGAGCCAGTGGATCAGAGATAAGAAGATTGTTTCTTCCCCCACTTTTTAACAAATAGAGGTGAAAGTTATATTAAGTGTGATAGACCCAGGTCAGTTGGGTACAGCAGAGTAGCAGAAGGCAGATATACTGGCCACTGGATTAACAGTTTTCTGTTCCCTGATTGACCAGAGCAGGGGCTGCTCCAGGCTAATGAGAACACCTGATTCCAATTAACCTGCAAAGAGTCAGGTGAGGCCATTAAGCTAATGTGACCATCTGACTCTAATTAAGGCCTCTCTGATACTATAAAAGGGCTCACTCCAGTCAGGCAGAGGAGAGGAAGTGCAGCTGAAGGGCTGGTTAATGAAGACACCCTCAAGTCATTAGTAAGGGAGCCCTAAGGTAAGGGTGAAGAAGAGAGAAGCAGGAGAGCTGTGGAGAAGTGGCCCAGGGAAATGTAGCAACTCTGGCAGTGAAAGGTTGGCTGCCAACAGCTGCTACCATTAGGGTCCCTGGGCTGGAACCCTGAGTAGAGGGTGGGCCTGGTTTCCCACCAGCATACCACTACAGCAATATTTTCTGGGAGGGCAAGACAGGCCTCTGTCAGGACAGGAGGCTAAACTGTTTTGGTATCAGGCCATAGGAGCAATAGAGACTGTGGGAGTTCTCTCACCAACCTCCTTGCTCGCTTATGATGAAAAGGGCTCAGTAGACTATATCCCTAGCCCTAGAGAGAGAAGGGCTACGTGGCGGGTTGCAGTGAGTCTCTGAAGCTAGCATAAACTGCCTGGAAGCACAGGACCCACAGGGACAAGGTTGGAGCTCTGCCACATAAGTCATGTAAAGGAATAAACACTTTAAAAGAGAAGACTATATGAAGACACATCCCTTCATTTAGCATGTTTGTATATGTTTCAATACAAAGTTAGCATGCAGAAACATCCCAGGGTTAAAAACACAGAGAATGTGTTTATAAAAGTAAATTAGAGTGATAAAAAAGATTCTCCCTATATTTTAGACTAACATTGGTCATTTTTTAGTAAGGGCATTTTGAAGCAGCATGCTTTTTCAGCAAAGCCAGTGTTAGCAAAAACAGCCTTTGTAAGCCAGTGGATCAGAGATAAGAAGACTGGTTCTTTCCCCACTTTTTAACCAATACTAGTGAAAATTATATTAAGTTTTGTAAAGGAATAAACACTTTAAAAGAAAAGCCTATATGAAGACAGAGCCCTTTATTTAACATTTTTACATGTGTTTAAAAAAAAAAAGGCATTCAGAAACACTCCAGAGTTAAAACCACAGAGCCTTTGTAACAGCTGGTTTATATTCCCCTCATTCTGTAATCCAGTGGATCAGAGAGTTTATTTTCCTCCCCACCTTTTAACAAATCCATGCAAAAGTTATATTAAGCTTTCATTTTCTTAGGACTTTTAGATTTAAGTATGACTTTTTCTGTTGCTTTTTCAGAATGTCTTTGCTTTTAAATGTTTGCAACCCGTGTGCTGAGACACAGGTACGAGCTCCTGTTTTGTTTTGGGTCCATAGATTTTATTAAAATAATACATCACAGGCTGGAGCTGTGGCTTTCTCTACATTTTAAAAACAGATAGGACTAATTAGGCTAGCCAGTGATCCATGCAATATAGTCTGCCTTAGCAATGCTCTAGGGCAGTGGTTCCCAAACTTGTTCCGCTGCTTGTGCAGGGAAAGCCCCTGGCGGGCCGGGCCGGTTTGTTTACCTGCCGGGTCGCAGGTTCAGCGGATCACTGCTCCCAGTGGCCACGGTTCACTGCTCCGGGCCAATGGGAGCTGCTGGAAGCGGCGCGGGCCGAGGTACATACTGGGTTTTTTTTTTTTAACATTTAACATGAAAATACAGCATTGTCTGAGATGTAACATAACATGACCTTTTTAAAAGATATTCTGTATGTAGTCAGGGCTATTTGAAGCATTTTTTTTTGTTTGTTTTGTTTTTTAGTTTAACATGAAAAAGCAATATTGACTGAGGCTTGGTCTACACTTACCCCCCAAGTCGAAGTAAGGTACGCAAATTCAACTACGTGAATAACGTAGCTGAATTCGACATACCTTATTTCGAACTTACCGCGGTTCAGACGCGGTCCACACGCGGCAGGCAGGCTCCCCGTCGACTCCGCGGTACTCCTCTCGTTGAGCTGGAGTACCGCAGTCGACGGGGATCACTTCCTGGTTCGATTTATCGCGTCCAGACCAGACGCGATAAATCAAACTCGGAACTTTGATCCCCAGCCGCCGAACTAGCGCGGCAGTGTAGACCAGCCCTGAGTTGTAACAAAACAAGGCCACTCTTAGGGATATTTTATAGAAGTTTAGTGAACTAAAAAGGCTTAAGATAATAGCCTATCCTTCTAAAAATAGTGTTTATAAAGTACCAAAACAACAATTGGGTAAGAATATGAAAACTGGCAATTGAGGGGAGTTTACATGTGTTTTAATAAAAAAAACAAAATTAACAAAAAATACACAAGATTGCTTTTTAAAGTTTGGATTTATACAAAAGACACAAGAAAAAAATAGCTTATGTAAAAAAAGTTAGCTTGTTTTTATCAGAGACAAGGAGTCACCCTCCCCCCAACACACACACACCTTCCTACTCTTCCACTGCCCACACACACACACACACTTTCTTCTTTTCTACTGTTTTTTAAAATCTAACCCGAGGACAAATTTTACAAAAATCCACAGCCACAGAGATCAGGCCATGGTGCTAAGAGTTTTAGGGGGAATGTTGACAACTCTTTTAGTGAAACAGTTTTGTAGGCACCCATTCTGTGTTAAATATCGGGGGTAGCCGTGTTAGTCTATATTCACAAAAACAACAAGGAGTCCGGTGGCACCTTAAAGACTAACAGATTTATTTGGGCATAAGCTTTTGTGAGTAAAAAACCTCACTTCAGATGCATGGAGTGAAAGTTACAGATCCATTCTGTGTGTTATGCTTTAGCACAGGCAAGCATTTGTCATTCAGAAACACTTTCCCACTTTGAGGTATTATCTCCTCCATCCTACGGCCTTTCAGAATATTAACAAAAACAAACTTAAAGATACTTTGTAGCAATGCCTGCAAAGCAATAATTACAATTTTGTTGATCATTATCTTGTCTAAGCCCCTAGAGAATTTTTTTTATAAAACACTTTTATGCAAACTGTAACCCTAGATGATGTACAGCATTAAAGAATATGAACCAGTAGATGAGAAACCTGAGAAACTGTTGAAATCCGAGAGGTCATGATTAAGTCCAAATGCAGAGGACCTCAGGGGGGAAATGAAAAGGGACAGCCGAAGCAGAAGATGGTATGATTTAAGAGGGGTTCTGGGGCTGCTTTGCGATGGTCCAGATGCCCCAACAGCCTATATATCTCATGCACAAGCACCAGGGCTGGGTGGGGTGGGTGGGTCTTTGTTAGAGGAACAGGCCGCTCATATACCACTTGTTGTTGTTGACAAACTGTAACCTAACTGCATGTATACTATGGAGGCATCCTACTTCCCTTTTGACAAACCCCACACCCTTTGAACTCCATATACACACGCTTCAGACTGTTATTTTCAACTGACATTTTATTTTACAACATGCCCTGTTTTGTTCCCAAAACACACTCTAACTTTTAGTGGTTTTTCTTAGCAAGATTTTGTAATTTGCTGAGTGAAGAAGGTGTTCAATGTTTCGCATTAAACATTTATCCGTTGGTTTGATGATTTCATCTAAAATGCTATTTGGGTCCTCGGCCTCTATCACTTTGTCCATCAATTCTGCCCCTAGAGCTAAATGTTCCTGGGTTAAACAGAGGCACTGCAGCGTGTATCCCAAAGTGGTGATGATATTTAGCACACTCTCCATACACAAACTACTGCTAGTTTCCTTAATTTTACAGTTCACAGCATCTAAAGACCAGGGCACACAGTTGTGATGCCTCTGACCAGGGACATCTATAGAGTATCAGGGTTGGAAGGGACCTCAGGAGGTCATCTAGTCCAACCCGCTGCTCAAAGCAGGACCTAATCCCAACTAAATCATCCCATCCAGGGCTTTGCCAAGGCTGACCTTAAAAACCTCTAAGGAAGGAGATTCCACCACCTCCCTAGCTAACCCATTCCAGTGTTCACCACCCTCCTAGTGAAAAAGTTTTTCCTAATATCCAATCTAAATCTCCCCCACTGCAACTTGAGACCATTACTCCTTGTTCTGTCATCTGCTACCACTGAGAACAGTCTAGATCCATCCTCTTTGGAACCCCCTTTCAGGTAGTTGAAAGCAGCTATCAAATCCCCCCTCATTCTTCTCTTCTGCAGACTAAACAATCCCAGTTCCGTCAGCCTCTCCTCATGAGTCATGTGCTCCAGCCCCCTGATCATTTTTGTTGCCCTCAGCTGGACTCTTTCCAATTTTTCCACATCCTTCTTGTAGTGTGGGGCCCAAAACTGGACACAGTACTCCAGGTGGGGCCTCACCAATGTCGAATAGAGGGGAACGATCACATCCCTCGATCTGCTGGCAATGCCCCTACTTATACAGCCCAAAATGCCATTAGCCTTCTTGGCAACAAGGGCACACTGTTGACTCGTATCCATGAGTGCACCCAGGACAATCCTCATTTTGTTTCTCTCAGGCAGTGCTTGATTCCATGAACAGCCGCTCACACAATTGCATGCATCACAGTTTTATGGTTAAGAACTCTCACAGGCTTAATACCAAATTTCTCCCTCAACTTTAGATAGTACAGGCCTATAGAATAAGCATCCCCCTGTGTTTCAGCATTCTGTTGAGCATCTAGTTTTGGGTCTGGGCAAAAACAGATTGGGACCGATCCGCTCAGCCCTTTGGAGCTGTCAGTATCCAGAACCTCCAAATCCTCTGAAGAACCACTGCTCAGCTGCTGAAAAATTTACAGTAAGAAATACGTATAAGGCATCTTTGTACTTTTTCATACCATGATTTTAAAACCTTTTACACTGTGTGTCAAGAGACCCCTTCCTCATGCAGCTTTTAAAAACAACAAACAACAAAAAATGTAATATGTCTCTGTGCAGGCTTGATCCAAAAGGTTCTAGCCAACTGGGCACCGGTGACCAGGTCCCTGTCAAGCCATCCCTTGAACGTTCTTACATACAATGTACCTATGCCTCGTCTCCATACAGCCCTTTGTTTGAATCGTTTGGGTTCTCCTGGACGGGGTCCGGAGTCTCAAACGAATCTTGGCTCAGCGGCTTGGCCTCATGTTTCTCCACCACGTCGTTCTTGTGGGTACAGGCATCATGAGCTATCCCTTTTTCCCTGCTCCCATGACCCATTTCAAACACTGTTTGCCACAACGGTGTGTTTGTTTCTTCAGTTCCCATAGCAGTGACCATATAACGTCTCTTCATGAGAGGCTTGACTGCCGGCATTGGCCAGGGCCTTCTAGGTGCAGCCATCTTTAATCATCAGACCCGTTTAAGTAGAAGCTCCTCCTTACTTTAGGCAGGCCATACGATACTCTTGGACAATAGTTTAGGGCAGATGTTGCTCTCCCTCGCTAAGTAAGGAGGACATCTCAGAAATCCAGTTTGGGTTCCATGTGAGCTGTTAAATCCCTGCTCTGCAGATTTTCAGTTGCAGAATTTGAAATGTTTCAGCAGATTTTATGACAGCAAAATAACATTTATTCTATCTGATTTTATTTATGGTTTGTTGCACGTTAGTCAGTGAGACATTATTAGTAGAAAATCAAAAAGGCTGTGGTGTGTGAGAACATAACCTGGTTAAGTAACTTAAATTAACCAACAGAGGGTCCTGTGGCACCTTTAAGACTAACAGAAATTAAATTAAATTAACCAGTTACCTATACTAGATTTCTTGTTGCCCTTGATACTCTATTGATTAGCAAATGCTCAAGCTGGGGATTTATTGAAAAATGTATAGGTTTAATTAGCAAGAATTGAATTAAGAGAATTGTAAGCAGTTCCACCCACCCCCATATCACCCCCGGGCATCAGAGCATGGCATCACAAGCATCTTCACCTCCAGCACCCTTGCTGATTGCTTCTTCAGCCCCACTTCTGTCCACAGCTTAGCCCTCTGGCTAAGTCACATCTACTCTGGACTCCTTCTAGGTAAGAAAAGTCCAAAACAGTTCTGTTGATAAATTGTATACTCAATATCTTGACCATATTTTTGTTTAATATAAAATATACTGAAGAGACCAAACAACCAATGTTAGTCAAGTTTATTGCTTAAAGTAAATAATAGCACAGTACAGGAATTAAAACTCAATACAACACCAGTTTCCAGGAAGCTGTCTCATGGAATTTTATACATTCACCTTATACAGAACATGTGCTTCCAAAGTTATACCTTTCAGTTGGTAGTATTTATTGGATGATTTTACAAGTTACAAAAATGTGTACACATCACTAAAATCTAACCCAGCAGTTTACCCCAGTTCCTTAACTTCTTGTTCTGTACTTTTCCATATCTTTGTTTTGGATACTAGCATTCCAGGTACTGGTCCATGAAGGCACCTCCCCAGCTTGTACCAGGGCACAACATTAATGGATTTTGCCTTTGACAATTTTCTATTTGTCATATATTGCTCAACATTTGTCAGACCCTCTGGACTATCTTTTAAGTCTCTTTGGCTTTGGGATAGAGCCCTGACTCCCAGGCTCCTTCCCACAGCCTCAGCCCCCTCTTCCAGACCCTCATCCAGCCCCTATGTCAAGACTCCAACCTTGCTCCCTGGAGTTCCTCCTGTAAACTGGGTTGTCTCAGCCCTTTTCCAAGTCCCAGGCATTCCAGGTTGTCACCTGACCCCAATTAACCCTGTCCTCTCTGGCTAAGATGCAGTTAATTATGGCACAAGTGGGGCTGATTGAACATGGCTGGCTAACCCCAGGACTCTTGACCCTTAAGGGGCAGGCTACCCTGTTACACAAATATAAGAAATTAGAGGGGGAATGAACCTGCCTGAGGAAACATAGCAATTCTGTGGCAGAGTTGGGAATAGAGTTCTGGAAACCTGGCTTCTTGTCCTGTTGTCTTAACTAAATAACCATCCTACCTCTTCCTCCTGAAAGCTGGATTGGTCTCCTTTAGTGATCCCATCACTGCCCTTCTGTAACTGGCTAATGGGATTGCTGAGAAGCAGTGTGAGATACTTTGTTAGGTGCAGGACTGGGCGTGTGGCTTCCACCAAGCTCTCAGTACCCACTTTGTCAGTCTGAGGAGCCACTGACTGGCCACAGAATTCCAGTCTAGGTGGCCAGCATGGCCATATATAATGCTGATACAGCACTGCTCCTACCCAGGCTCCTGGCTCCTGCACTGTGGCTGGGAGAGGGGAGTATTGTTATCTAACCTGTACAGGTATGTAATACAAAGTATGACGGAGCATGTGACTGACTCTTTTCTCTCTCCTATTCCAGAGGGTCAGAAGGAGGAGTTGGAATCAGGTATTTGGAATCTGGCAAAATTGTGTCTGTGTTTTCACATTATAATTAGATAGACGATTTACATCCTCTGTGCATATGATCGTTAATCATCTCTATGTGCATATCCCGCTTCCTCAGAAATAAGGATATACAGCAGAACATGCAGCAGCTAAGTCTTCTGTAGAAATAACGAGGAGTACTTGTGGCACCTTAGGGACTAACAAATGTATTTGAGCATAAGCTTTCGTGGGCTAAAGCCCATTTCATCAGATGCATGTAGTGGAAGATTTTATATATATACAGAGAACATGAAAAAATGGGGGTTGCCATACCAGCTCTAACGAGAGCAATCAATTAAGGTGGGCTATTATCAGGAGGAGGAGAAAAACTTTTGTAGTGATAATCAGGATGGTCCATTTCACACATTCTTGTCAACTGTTTGAAATGGGCTTATGCTCAAATACATTTGTTAGTGTTTAAGGTGCCACAAGTATTCCTCGTTCTTTCTGCTGATACAGACTAACACGACTACACTCTGAAGTCTTCTGTGTCGTTCTCAGCAATGAGGAGTGAGTGTAGTGTTTATGGGAAGGAGGGATGTACAGCATTAGCTAAAGCCACACATGGGGCAGGCTAGGGCTGGGCAAGCTTCTTCCATGATTCTCTATGAATACACCTCAGTCCTGACGCAGCATTATTCCTTTTCTGGACACCCATCCCATCTCTACAAATGCACCTCACTCCTGTTCAGCAAGGTGGTTTATTGAAAACTGTGTTAAAACTTGGATTTATCACTTTAAATTCTCAGTTTCCTCAGCCTGTTTACAGACAGTGGGCGCTATAGTCATTAGGAAGTGTGTGATCTGGGTTTCTCAGCACTCAATGTGCAGACAGACAGCTAGAGCAAAGTGGGGTGAGTTGGGCCTCTCTGCCATAAGGAGCAGCCTGCTTTCTTTCCCTCTCTCTCTCTCTCTCTCTCTCTCTCTCTCTCTCTGGCTTTATGTGTGATTCTGAATTGTAGTGTTAACTGGCAGCAGGAGTGTTTTATGTTTATCTATCTTCTCTGTTTGTATGCAGTGAAACATAGCAGAGAAACTGATCCCATTTTCATCACCAGTTTTCTCCTGTGTGCAGGCAGGATCGTGAAAACCCCATAGAATGTAAAGTGATAGATCACAAATTTAAGAGGATTTTAAATGCATCACAAACAACATTCCCTGTTAGTTCACTCCTGGGCTCCCCTTCCTCCTTCCCTCCTTCCCAGCTTTGTCTAGGAACCCTACCCCCGATCGCTGATGTCTCCAGGCCCAGACAATAAACAGAGACTACTAATCATACCAAACTGTGCATTGACTTTTGTGAAATGCTCTATGCAGAGATGGACTACAGTCACTTTTCACACGTGAATCAACACATTCAATGTGAAACCTAAACCTAAAGCACTCAATAGCCAAGCCCCTTCAAACAAGTCCTTGTAGTTTCACAATGTTAGTGTTGTTGTAGCCATGTTGGTCCTAGGGTATGAAGAAGACAAGACAAGGTGAGGTGATATCTTTTAGAGCTCTGTCGGCTTGAAAGCTTGTCTCTGTCACCCACAGAAGTCGGTCAAAGAACGATATTTCCTCACCCATCTTGTCTCTCTCTCAATGTTACAGATCAGTCCCATAAAGGACATACAGCACTTTGCAGACATATAGAGCTCTTTCTGAATGTTTCATGAAGTGCCTCTGCTCTTGTTCATTAACAACAAGAAGTAGGATTCACAAAGTAATTTAGGTGTCTAACTCTTATTGATTTAAATGGGAGCTAGGCACCTATATACCTCTGTGGACCTCACCCAGTGTGCCTTTGGTTTGAGATACATGGCTCTGTGGTTCAAATTGCTCTACTCAAAATTCCACACATTGAGTTTGTGATGTGTTTCTTTCTTCTTTTCTCAGAACAGCATGATCAAAGCAGGAGGACTGGTAAGTGCATCTGTTGCCTCTTTAGAGGGTCACTGAGCAGTCACTGAGTCACCTGTGGCACATGGTGCTGAGTATCTACAGAAATGTCTATGCGACAACCTTTGTGTGCTGATCATGGGACTGCGAGAACAGTGTGAGCCCAATCTGAGGCAGCCAAACCTAACTGCCACCACAGCATGCATGTTTTCTCCAGCAGACATATGTTACCAGCTCTCACACCTAGATAACTAGATGCCTCATTGACTTCAGCATCACATAATCAGTCACATTATTATGATTCTGTAGAAAAGTTTAATCTGTGTCCCTGTAGCTGGCCTGTGCTCCAGGAGCCCTTTCCCCGTGTGTGGCTATGAGCAAGGGAACAGATTTAGACTCCTTACTTTGTTGTCAAGAGTAGATCCTAAATGAGAGCACCGTTCCTTCCAGGTTAATCTAAATCCTCACTATAGCTGAAATACATCGTTTTAATGACATTATGGATTACTATTAGAGCTGAGTCAATAATAGATTTTTCGCTTTGGTGGCCAAACTGAAAAATTTGACAAAAAAAAATGTTTGGGGTCAAACCCAAATGCAATTTTTTTCAGGTTTTCTCGGGGAAAATAAAAAAAATCAATGAAATATTTTGTTCAACCTGAAACATTGTTTTCCCCAGGTTTTTTGTTTGTTTTTTGTTTGCATTGTTTAATATTTGGGTGTTAATTACCCTTTTTAATTTTGTTCTTTTTATAGGAATTGAGCTATTTTTTTTAAAAAAGGAACATTTTCAAACAAACATTTAATTTCAAAAAATGTAAAAAAATGAAACATTTTAAAATTTTTGAAAACCACCCTTTTTTAGCCAAAACTATTCATCAAATTCCATCAATTTTCAAATAGTGTTGCTTTACCTGAAACTGTCTTTTTAATTGAAAAAAAACTATTTGTCTGAAGAATTTTGCCTAGCTCTAATTATCAGTAGCGGAGGAAAGAAATTTTCTTTAAACGTATTTTAACCCTGTGAGGTTCCTTTAATCTCCCTGATTTTAATGGTGACCAGCAGAATAAATCCCCAGCGTCACACAGAGAATACCAAATGCATCACAAGGAAATGATTGTTATTAGCAGAGATCTCACAGCTGTGAAAGGGTTTTTTTCTCCCTCGGTGTTTGACTGGGACTTCTCTTCTGTTGCAGTGAGAGAATAGAAGAAACATGTTTAAAGAGAAACAGAGGGTCCTGTGGCACCTTTAAGACTAACAGAAGTATTGGGAG
>NW_020696214.1:114188-225575 GCF_002925995.2 Terrapene triunguis | reverse complement strand
CCACCAGGCCAGCCAGTACATCAATAGAAAGGGCTACTTTTCAATGGTGCTGCAAGCACTGGTGGACCATCGGGGACGGTTTACAAACATCTACGTCGGATGGCCGGGCAAGGTTCATGACGCTCGCGTGTTCAGGAACTCTGGTCTGTTTAGACGGCTGCAGGAAGGTATTTACTTCCCAGACCACAAAATAACTCTTGGGGATGTGGAGATGCCTACAGTCATCCTCGGGGACCCAGCCTACCCGCTAATGCCCTGGCTCATGAAGCCCTATACTGGCGCCCTGGACACAGAAAAAGAACTGTTCAACTACCGGCTGAGCAAGTGCAGAATGGTAGTGGAGTGTGCTTTTGGCCGTCTCAAAGGGAGATGGAGAAGCTTACTCACTCGCTGTGATCTCAGTGAAACCAATATCCCCATCGTTATTGCAGCTTGCTGTGTGCTCCACAATCTGTGTGAGAGCAAGGGGGAGACCTTTATGGCGGGATGGGAGCTAGAGGCAAATAGCCTGGCTGCTGATTACGTCCAGCCAGACAGCCGGGCCATTAGAAGATCCCAGCGGGACGCCCTGTGCATCCGGGAGGCTTTGAAAGCTAGGTTCCTGAGTGAGCAGGGCAACCAGTGACTTTTCAGTTTGTGGACAGAAAAGCTGAACCTGCCCCCGTTTCTTTACCCAGTTCATTTTGACTATTCTCTCCAGTTACATACCCCCTTCACCCCCTTCCCCTTCCCAAAAAATAAAATCATTTCGATTTTGTTAATGAACACCGTTGTCTGTATTGCTGTTTTCGCGGGAATATTTTAAACCGGGGACGCAGACTGTGGCGGGGGGCGGGTTCAGTGTTCTGATGCAAATGATGCTTCTAAACTCCCGGAATGACAGGCTCCGCACTGGTGGACTGGTTATTTCAATGGAGCCTGCCAGCACTCCTGGGGGGGACTGTGTGTATGTGTCGGCTATGTGACTTTCTGGCAGGGGGGGTAGGGTTACAGATCCCCTGCTGCGTGGATCTGTGAGCCAGGATAAGGACCGCTGCATAAGATCTGTAACTGCCCTCCCCCGCCCCAAAGTCCCAGAGCACCCCCCCCCCCCAGACCATGAAAAACACCTCCCAGACTGACCAGGGTAACCAGTGACTGCACTGTGTATGTGTCCTGATGCTGGACCTGACACCGCCTCTATACCCTCCTAAAGGTCACTGTCCTGTCCAATTACCAAGACCCTTCCCCCCCTCCAGACAGAGTCTCCCTCAAAAGAACCTGACTGAAACAGTAATGGACAGAAACAAACATTTTATTGCGAACCAGACATGAAACGTGGGGGGTGAAACTTGGACGGGGGCTTGTGTGAGGTGGGTAGGAAAGGACTTATGAAATTTTGGGGAATGTCAGCCTTCTAGTGCTAGAGCAGTCTGCAGGGGTTGACTGAAAGTTTTAACGGCCCTTGCCGCCCCTCCTTCTTTGGACTTTGGGTGAGGATGGTGTGGGACTTGGTGGCGGGTGAGGGCGGTTACAGATAGACTGCAGCGGGGCTCTGTCCTCCTGCCTCCGGTCTTGCAGAACATCCACAAGGTGCCGGAGCGTGTCCGTTTGCTCCCTCATTAGTCCAAGCAGCTTTTCAGTAGCCTGTTGGTCCTCCTGACGCCACCTCTCCTCCCGTTCCATGACTGCTCGGTGCATTTGTGACAAGTTCTCCCTCCACTGTGTCTGCTGGGCTGCCTGGGCTCGGGAGCATCCCATTAGTTCTGAGAACATGTCTTCACGCGTCTTCTTCTTCCTCCGCCTAATCTGTGCTAGCCTCTGGGAGTGTGCTGACAGGCTGGGTTGGGAGACAGTCGCAGATGTGTCTGTGTGAATTGTAAAAAGGGAGTGAATTCCTGAGACAGATAAATGAAATTGTATACAAAGAACCTAGTCTTTCTCTGTGAACAAGACCATGCACTGCACCTCTCACATGCGCACTCAGGACAAGGTCGAATTTTCGGCCTTCGCCTTCAGTGCCTGTGGACTTGCGGAGGTCTTGGAGTGTTCAGAGAACTGTGGCTGGAGACCTGAACTTCTGGAGCGGGCAATAATGGTAAGCCGGAGACTTGTGGCTGCTTAAAACTCCAGCAGTAGCACTGGCCTCCTTTCACATTGAAAGCAATGCCAGTCTCTGCTGCCAGCAATCAGGACAGCATCAACTCTGCCCCGTCCCACCCCCTCGCGGCTGTCCCAGGGAAAGATCCCTGTATGCTGCCCCTCTCCCTCCACCGCGTGGCTGTAAAGCAGTCCCAATACTAACATTCCCCTCCCTAATTCAAAGCAGGGCGTCATGAGCGACATCACCCTCCTGAGGATCCCGGACACCCAGAGAGAACGCATGCTGCGGGAAAGCATGCAGAAACCGGGGCCGTATGCCGCCATGCTATGTCGGGCCATGATCCCCGAGTACCTGATTGTGGCGTTGAGGGGACATGTCTGCTACCACGGAGGGCCCAGTAAGATCGCCCTACCCCGGAACCTGATCAACAGGCTTGAGATCTACCTCCACGAGACCTACGAGGAGTTCTCCTACGAGGATTTCTCGTCAATCCCCGGCCACATTGACCGGATTTTCGCCTAGGTGCACTGGGACTATGGAGTGGAGCGTCTTGGGCCTGGGAATCATGTAGTAACGGACATTGTGAAAATTTTTTAAAATACTTGGGACTAAATTGAGAAGAGCCTAAGACAGAGAAATCATGAAAACCCATTTGTTACCTTTGTAAATATTCCTGTTTTGCACCTGATACTTTTTTACTAGTTTACAGCAGTTTTATAAACATACATTGTTAATAGTATAAATATTACCGTTCTGTTTTAAATAAATGTTTACATGTTTACAGCACTTACTGCTTGATCCTTCCCCTGATTCTGTGTCCGGGGTAAGGGATGGGGACGGTTGGTACGGGATCTCGGTAAGGGTGATGAAGAGCTCCTGGCTGTCGGGGAAATCAGCGGTGCCAGCGCTGTCGACTGCCTCGTCCTCCTCATCTCCTTCTTCATCTTCCCCGTCCGCTAACATGTCCGACGAGGAACCGGCCGCGGACAATATCCCATCCTCGGAGTCCACGGTCAGGGGTGGGGTAGTGGTGGCGGCCGCTCCCAGGATGGAATGCAGTGCCTCGTAGAAACGGGATGTGTGGGGCTGGGATCCGGAGCGTCCGTTAGCCTCTTTGGTTTTTTGGTAGCCTTGTCTCAGCTCCTTGATTTTCACGCGGCACTGCGTTGCATCCCGGCTGTAGCCTCTCTCTGCCATGGCTTTGGAGATCTTCTCGTAGATCTTAGCATTCCTTCTTTTGGAGCGCAGCTCTGAAAGCACGGACTCATCGCCCCACACTGCGATGAGATCCAAGACTTCCCGATCAGTCCATGCTGGGGCCCTCTTTCTATTAGATTGCACGGCCATCTCTGCTGGAGAGCTCTGCATAGTTGCCACTGCTGCTGAGCTCCCCTCGATATCCAAACAGGAACTGAGATTCAAACTGCCCAGACAGGAAAATGAATTCAAATTTTCCCGGGGGTGTGGCTGGTCAGAGCATCCGAGCTCGGACTGCTGTCCAGAGCGTCAACAGAGTGGTGCACTGTGGGATAGCTCCCGGAGCTATTACCGTCGATTTCCATCCACACCTAGCCTAATTCGATATGGCCATGTCGAATTTAGCGCTACTCCTCTCGTTGGGGAGGATTACAGAAATCGATTTAAAAAGAGCCTTATGTCGAACTAAATGGCTTCCTGGTGTGGACGGGTGCAGGGTTAATTCGAAATAACGGCGCTAAAGTCGACATAAAAGCCTAGTGTAGACCAGGCCTTAGATATGAAATGTCTGCACTGCGAACAAATATATGCAACATCTCATTCAAAACAGTGTTCCAGAGGATTGGAAGGTAGTAAATGTTTAACAAAAGGCTTTAGTGATGAATTGGGGAGTTACAGACCAGTTAGCCTTACATATTTACATCACCTAGCTATTTGGTTGAAAGGATAGTTAAAAACAGACTACAAAAATACTTAGAAGATCGTGGTTTAACTAGCATGGTTTCTGCAAAGGAAAATTGTGATTCACCAGTCTCTTTGAATTCCTTGAATGTGTCAATAATTTAATGGATAAAGGCGAGCCAGTTGGCATAATTTATTTAGACTTTTAACAGGCCTCTGACAAAGTCCTTCACAGGAGGCCACTATAGCAGGTAAGTGGTCATAAAGTGAGAGCAAAGCATAGCCATATATCAAAAACTGACTGAAAGAAAGCAAAAAGTAGGTCAATTTTCATCATGGCAAAAGGTTAACAGTGGCTAACACAGCAAAGGTTACTTCAAAGTTCCGAACTGGGTCTCATGTTTTTTAATAGATTTATTTATGATCTGGAATGTCCTGTGAGTAGTAAGGTAACAAAATTTGCAGATGATACAATGTTATTTGTGAGTAATTTCAGAGAGACCTAATTATTCACACAACACATTGTTAGACTGTGGAACTCCTGGCCATAGGAAATCATTGAGGCCAAAAACTTGTCTAGATTCAAAAAGGATTGGACATTTATATGGATAATAAGACTATCCTGAGTTACCATAATTAACACTAGAAAATATTTTGGAGAGGATATCAAATCTCATCCTACAGGTCTTAACCCAATTTCTAACCAGGATCGTGCCTTTATAAGGGCAGGGTGGGGGGTCAGGTTATCCCACATCTGCTAGGGGTTAATAGATTCATTGTGATCATCTCATCTGACCTCTTGCAGAGCACAGGGCATAGAAGTTCCCCAAAATAAATCCTAGAGCAGATCTTTTAGAAAAACATCCAATCTTCATTTTAAAATTGTCAGTGACGAATCCCTCACAACTCTCGGTAAATTGTTCCAATTGTTAATTACCCTAACTGTCAAAAATTAACACCTGATTTCCAGTCTGAATTTATCTAGCTTCAGCTATCAGCCATTGGACTGTGTTAGACCCTTTGCTGCAGGATTGAATAGCCCACTACTAAATATTTGGTCCCCCTGTATGTTCTTATAGACTTTGATTGTCCCCCCTTAATCTTCTCTTTGTTAAACTAAATAGATGGAGCTCCTTGAGTCTCTCACTATAAAGCAGGGTTTCTACTCCTTTAATCATTGTAGTGGCTCTTCTCTGAACCCTCTCCAATTTATCTACATCCTTCCTCAATTGTGGACACTAGAACTGGATGCAGCATTCCAGCAGTGGTCACACCACTCCAAATACAGAAGTAAAATAACCTCTCCACTGTACTCAAGTTTATGCATCCCAGCATTGCATCAGCCCTTTTGGCCAGAGTCTCCCATGGGGAGTTCATGTTCAGTTTATTATCCACCACAACCCCCAAATCTTTTTCAGAGTTGCTGCTTCCCAGGACTAGGCTTCACCACCCCGTAATCATGATCTACATTTGTTGTTCCTAGATGTATACATTTACATTTAGCCATATTAAAATGCTTGTATCCAGTTTACCAAGCAATCCAGATTGCTCTGTATCAGCGATCTGTCCTCTTCATTATTTGCCACTCTCCCAATTTTTGTGTCATCTGAAAACTTTACCAGTGATGATTTTATGTTTTTTTCCTGGTCATTGATAACAATGTTAAATGGCCAGGAGCTGATCCCTGAGGGACCCCACTAGAAACACACCCATTCAATGATGATTCCCTGTGTAGTTAAATTTTGAGACCTATCGGTTAGCCGGATTTTAATTCATTTAATGTGTGCCATGTTATTTTTATAGTTTTATAGTTTTGTAATCAAAATGGCATGTGGGACCAAGTCATATGCTTTACAGAAGTCTAAATATTTTCCATCAACTCTATTACCCGTATCATTCAAACTTATAATCTCACCATAAAAAGATATCAAATTAGTTTGACAGAATCCATTTTCCATAAGATCATGTTTATTGGCACTAATTATCTTACCTTCCTTTTATTCTTTATTAATTGAATCCTGTATCAGCCTCTCCATTATCTTGCCCGGGATCGATGTCAGACTGGCAGACCTATAATTAACCAGGTCATCCCATTAGCACTTTTTAAAATATTAGCACCGCATTAGCTTTCTTCCAGTCTTCTGGAACATTCCTGGTGCACCAAGATTGATTGAAAATCAACATTAATGGTCCAGTGAGCTCCTCTGATCACTCTTTTAAAATTCTTGTATGCAATTTATCTGGATCGCATGATTTAAAAACAAACACCTTCCTCTAAAGTGTCTGGCTCTGGCTACTGTTAGAGACAGGATGCTGGGCTAGATAGATCTTAAGTGTGAGTCAATCAGCAATTCCTGTTTCTATCAGGAAAGAGAGGCCTTTAAATATACAGCATTACCTATCTAGTTAGTACTAAGCACCTGTAACTTTGATTTAAATCCATATAATGGAAACCAGAATTTGACCCTGCATTTTTTTCTACTAAGAACTACTTTATTCATTTTAAAGGTATTCATCATACAACAAGCCAAGAAATGTGCAGCTTTCCAGGTGAGTGTTTGCACTGTATAACCAGAGGAGAAATGTAACAATACAGCAAAGAAAACATGCAAAATCTGGTTCAGGGATAGAATGGAATAGGAAGACCACAGTGCTACATAAGGCATTTTATTAAGGACGGAGAGCAGCTCAGTGTAAAAAGTTAAATTATTCCACTTAGGAAAGCACCATTAAAAAGTTAAATACAAGGAAAAGCCCTGGACCTGACCCTTATCTTGAATGGGACTCTTATCTGAGTTCAAGGAGCAAGGTCTCTGTGGGTTTACGCCCCCTTGTGGGAGACTCAGAATGCACATTTTTAGGACTCAATCCTGCAGGCTTCAGGGAGTTGAGAGTACATGGTACCTTCTAAGACTGGGCATATCAATCTGTTATGGAGATGTTGTTAGTGCTTGGTAGTTATAGTAGTAATTTAATGCCTTTTGTATGTATAAGGAGGAAGATGTGTCTTCCGCAAACATTTACAACTTACTTTTAGGCTTCATCTGCACTAAAAAATGATTCACCTGGTTAAGTCCCGTCTACAAAGGCATTTAAAATGTTGCAAGCCCTGCATCACTGCTTAAAAACAGGAACAAATATTTTATGTTGTAGACAAATGCTTAAGGGACAGTCTGAATTTTCTGGGAAGTTACATGTAATTGTGTGTACTAGTTAGGAATTAAATATGAGATTAAAATTAATATTTAACAGGGTTTTTTTTTGTTTTGTTTTATTTAATTTAAAGATTCCTCTAGCTAACTAATTGTTTTAACAGTTGAAAAGTTTGCTGCATTTAGCTCTAAACAAAGTATCCAAAATAGGTCATGTGTGCACTAGGATAAACCTTCAGAATTTGATCCAGTGAGTATTTTGCCTGGGTAGCGAAGTCAGGATTTGGCATAGGCTATTGGTGCAATTAGCACTATTTTGGGGTGCTTTATAAAACATTTGAAGAGTTTCACAGATTTTGGAGAAAATGCAAACCAAACATGGTTACTCTTTAATCTATTTCAATTCTGCACCATAGAAGCTTCTACTTGGCCTGAAACAGCAGCCTTTCAAAGTTTCTATGGGGAAAGAATAAGACAGGCTTTTATTGTTTCTGGCTCTGACTTTTAATGACATTTTACATTATTTTGGTTTTGGTTCAGGCAAGTTCTCTGTATTGTTAAAAATGGCTCAACTATTTAAGTTTTTACATTAGCTATGACACACTCTGGTCACTTTCCCCAGCTGCTTTTTGTGCATCAATGAAGACTGAGAACACTAACTACAATATGCAGCTCACTTCAGGATGGGGGGAAACTGTTTTAGATCTCTACAATTTCAAATTATCTTAGTCTCAGAAACAATACACGGGACAGCTGCTCACTCATACTTTAGGATATATCTTAACTCATTAAATCATGCTGGAGTTCTCAACAAATAGGTCTGGAAATCTTGTTAATATATAAACCTTGTTAAACAGATTGTCACACCTTTTTGCCAAAGAAGTCCCTGATTCCGCGATTTCTGTCACACAAGTGGACCTGACTTCACTGGAATCACAGAGCAAGGATAATATGGACAAATTTCATCAGAGTGTGTCCATTCCCATTGACTGGGAATTTAATTGCAAAATTCCCAGTGACTTTCATGGGAGCCAGATTCATTCCCTTAAGTACTAATTCATGGCTGACAGTGTAAATTGCTGAGCAACACAAAAATTATCTCAATTTCAAGGGGAGTAGATTGAGTTTAGCACCTTGGAGGATCCATTCCTCATTTACAAATGAGCTCTGCACATTGGGCGCACGTTGGCAGAGCTCTTGTGAAAATCTGGCCCCAGTTGTGGTTGGTGAGAACTTGACAACTGGGCCTAAGCATGTTTGAAAAATGTGGCCCTATGTAAAGCAAATATACATGACATTTTACAAACACAGGCCCTGATCCTGGAAACATCTAGCATAACTATAATGAGTAGTTCCATTGAACTTGTTAGTGAATGTTTACAGGATTAGACCTTTAAATGGGGCAGGGAGGGACAGCCAGTTCAGGTACCGTATAGCTAGATTGGCAAGGGGAGGGAAAGGAGTAAGATTGTAGATGTTATTGTAAACACAGTTAAGTCAGCAAATTCTATTTCTCTCTTTTCTTATCCCAGAGAGAGAATGCATGATGCTATGGTACAAAGGTTTTAATCGGATGAGCTTAAGATTGCTGCATTACTCACTTGTGGTGATAATATTAGTGAGTTATGCAGTTTAAAAGTCAGCCCAAAGCCCAGTTTATGCTAGTGTATGCAAACCACCCCAGGGAACATTACCTCTCTGGAGGTGCTTACAGCTTCAGCAAGTTGCCTTAATCATCCCTTGTCCTCCCCACCTTCACAATTCTTTTAAATCCTGTAGGAGCTGTGGTAACCTGCCCCCATGGTGTAGAACATAATCATACACAAACCGTTCATAAATATAATACAATGGTCCCCAAAGACACTGAATGGGGTTGCATTATCTGTCAAAGTACCATAAATATAGGATGAGAGATAACAGTTGGATACAACAAACATGAGATCTCCCTCCTCACTTCACAGAATCTGCTGCCAAGCTTATATTCTTCCTTCACACTTGTCCAATCTTCTGCCCCCTACATGTTGTCCTCTTTTCTCTCTGAAGTCTCTCTCTGATCATCAGACTCCCTCCTACACCTCCACTCCTCTCCATCCCATCTGGTCACTCTTCTCTACCCTAATTTCCTCAGCTTCCCATCAGTCCACATCCTGCTCCCTCATTTCCCTCCACTCCCTCATCCTCCCTCTTGTCTCACCACATAAGTTCCTTGTCCAGTTTACTAACAGTAGAGCATAGACACAGTCATCTCTCTGAGGGTATTTTGTGGTTTTAGTCCTATCAGAAGTAGTAGGGATTGGAAGACATTTTGGATAGGGAAGAAATGGCAAGAAACTTGCTAGATAATTGAGGGATCATGATGGCCAGTAAAAAACAGCAAATACTGAGACTTGTGATAAAATTATGAGAAATGGCAATTCTGAGAGACTAAGGATCTAAAAAACCCATTGCTGCAGGCTTCTACTTCCGGAAGCTGTATCTCCAGTGAATGCTTTATATTTGTTTTTGATCTAGATTTTACTTTTAGTGGAAATTACAGGGTTTTTTTCCATTTTTTTATGTTAGGTGAAATATCACTCCTTATTTTGGATAAAACTTTCCATATTTCTTCTCCTTTTTGGAAGGAATCCTGGGTCACCAAACAGCCAGGGGTTGTATGGCTTCAGTCGTCTCTATGGAAAATTAGAAGATTCAATCCTTTTCCCTGAATTTATTCCACCAGTATTATTCCATCATCCTCTCTTTCTAATCAACCACTAAAACAACATCAGCCAACAGAAATAGTTATCCATTTGCACTTGGAATGTATTTAAGTCTTCAGACTTTCTGCTCACAGAAATATAATGAGCCAACTATCTACCAGGAAAGAATTTGACCTGAAGTGTTTCTAATGTAATGTATTGTAATTTTCCTCTTAGGAGATCTCCCTGCTCCTGAGATATTTCTGCGCAAGTTGTCCAGGCAGGAAGGAGTTCCATCATTGTTTCATTTCACCCGTGTTATTTTTTGTAAAGATGGGGTAGAAATTGCAGTCCTACCAATGCAGGAAAAGAAATATGCATATGACTTTGATTATAAAGTATCCACAGACAGCTCAGAAGAATTGTCCTGTATGTATCAGTACAAGAATGAAAATAACCAAGTGAATAACTCACGTCTAAGTGCCCCTCAGTACTTAACAGGTAAGACACTAAAATCACAATATTTATAGAAAAAGTTATTAATGATCTCATGTAATCCAAATGAGTACATTTCTGTTTTCTTCATGTTAACATTATTTAGAAATATTAATTTAAGAAATATCACATCTTTGTATACAAGTTCTTCTTAAGTTGTTTATTTTCATATGTACTGTTTTTATGCTGGGAATTCCTGTACTTAGGACAGAAGAATCCCATGCACTGCTACAGGCTGGGGACTGACTGGCTAAGCAGCAGTTCTGTAGAAAAGGACCTGGGGATTACAGTGGACGAGAAGCTGGACATGAATTGTTGCCAAGAAGGCTAACGGCAATATTGGTCTGCATTAGTAGGAGTATTGCCAGCACATCGAGGGAAGGGATTATTCCCCTCTATTCGGCATTGGTGAGGCCATATCTGGAGTATTGTGTCCAGTTTGGGGGCCCCACTACAGAAAGGATGTGGACAAATTGGAGAGAATCCAGCAGAGGGCAACGAAAATGATTAGGGGGGTGGGGCACATGACTTACGAGGAGAGGCTCAGAGAACTGTGCTTATTTAGTCTGCAGAAGAGAAGAGTGAGGGGGGATTTGATAGCAGCCTTCAACTACCTGAAGTGGGGTTCCATAGAGGATGGAGCTAGGCTGTTCTTAGTGTGGCAGATGACAGAACAAGAAGCAATGGTCTCAAGTTCCAGTGTGGGAGGTCTAGGTTAGATATTAGGAAACATTATTTCACTAGGAGGGTGGTGAAGCACTGGAATGTGTTACCTAGGGAGGAATCTCCATCCTGAGAGGTTTTTAAGGCCTGGCTTGACAAAGCCCTGGCTGAGATGATTTATTTGGGGTTGCTCCTTCTTTGAGCAGGAGGTTGGACTGGATGAATTCCTGAGGACTCTTCCAATCCTAATCTTCTATGATTTTATGATAAGGAACATAAATGTTCAAATCCAGTTCACTGGGAGTTGACAGCAAACTCATGATGAAATGAGAAAATCTCATGAGAAAATCTCAGCTTTGGAATTTCAGGAAAGAAGTCTCTGGTGTATGGTGTTACTCTGCACTCTCCTAGGTCTATCACTGTTCTACAAAAAGTGAATATGCCATATGTGCCCGGGAATATACGGCAATATTGGTCAGACCTTGAGACTAGAGCTGATTGGAAAATGAAATGTTCATCCTGTGAAAAATTCTGATATTTTCACATTTATTTTCATCCTGTCAGGGACGAAAAGTTGAAATATCAAAAAAATTTCCTGAAATGAAAGATTTTAATTCAGAAATGCCAAAACAAAAAGGATTGAAACAAAGTATTTTTGTTTGAAATCCACATTTCAAAACAATCATTTTTCTCCTTCTTGTTTAACCATTTTAGCTAAGGACTCAACTAAAGATGGAAGATGCCTTTTATATGGAATATTTTGTACTTGTGTTTTGTATTTTATCACAGGAGAAACCTGTCTGACCAGATGTCTTCATTTTGTTTAGCTGGGGGCTAAGCCAGTTTTCATTCCTTCTCTCCTAAATGCTGGGAAAATATTCCCCTTTAATTGTAGGCTCCCCTACTGTTGCTTAACACCTATGTCGTGTTACCTTTCAAAGGCTACAGTCAGATGCAGGCCCCATTCATCTTGGTGTTGTACAAAAACCTAGAAGATAGTCTCTGCCCTGAGGAATTTATGGTGTGAGGCCCCATGCCTGCACACACTTACTCACATGCTTGATTGTATGGACTGAGTTGTCTCATTGACTTCAAATTAAGTGTTTGCATGGTGCAGAATTGCACATTATAGAGAACAAAATCAGCCAATGACAAGGTGCCTGCTGTTACAAAGTACCTAGAAGTCTCCAAAGCTTCCATGACCAGTCCTGCCCTGCACAGTCTGATGGTCAGAACCCTGAAGAGTGGTGTGCAGAACACTTACTGCAGCTAGATTCTGGGCAAGGGGATCTTAACATCAGTCCTCACCCCTAATTATTCAGTATGACTCCTTCTGGTCTCTTCTCTAAAAGAATGGAGGTGGCAACCACTGGGTTATGCTGCCGGGAGGGTTTTGTGAACCTTGCTGGTGTGAATGTTATACGGGTTCTTTCCAGATTGCCGCAGGGATCCATGTTCTATTTTCTGCCCCACAGTAGAAAGAATAGCAATTCTTTCCATTTGGATTTTTGTTTTCCACTTACTCCATTTTCCTTTTGGTGGGTCCATTTGCATTTTTGGAAACTCTGTGAGGGTGGGAGAGTTGATTTATTATTTGTATTGTGAACTTTGTATTGTGAACCCACTATGCTAGACACTACACCAACATGAGGCTAGGATTCTCAAAGGAGCCTAAAGGAGTTGGGCTCCCAAATCCAATTGACTTTCAGTGGGATTTTGGCACCCATATCCTTTAAATTCTTTTGAAAATCCCAGTGTGAGTGCAAACGGCCACTTCCTGAGAATGACTGCCCTTGGGCAGAGACAGACCCAGCTGGGAGTAATTGGGGAAGGCACATGTGGGCTATTGCCAACTACAAGGAAGGAAGCAGGATTATAAAGGGATTTGAACTGCAGATAGAAGTGGAAAGTTTCCGTGGGCTTCCTGAGGAGCGAGGTCCAACAGAACTCAGGTTCTGATCCGGGCTCAGTGACAATAGCAAAAGCAGCCTCAGCCTTTGGGGAATTGTGGAAGTTTATTTATTTTCAATAAGTGGCCTATATGATCTTAATATGCTAAGCACAATTTATGACCATAGCTCACACACATTAGTTCTGAGGCATGATCATAAAAGCAACTTACTGAAAGTAAATAGGGAAACATGGGACTTTTAACTGAAGTTGGATACCTAACTCCCCTTTGTGCCTTTGAAATTCTTCTTACAAGACAATTTTCTGTGCCTCTCCTCATTCCTCAAAGTAAAATTGCCTGTAAGGGTGTGTCTACACTGCACACTAAGCCCAGGCTCTGACTCAGGTTTGAGCCCAAGCCTTTATCCTGTCCAGACACAAATCAGGCTGACTTGGGACATCAAGCATGCAGGACCTGGGTCCTAGGACCCTGCTACAGTGGCAGGTTAGAGCCCAAGTGCCACAGTGATTCAGGTCCAAGTCTTGTTATTTTGCAGTGTGGACGCAGCTCACAGCTTGAGTCAGAAGGTTTGCATAGTGCAAGATGGACATGTTAGCACAGCTGTGAGACTCGGGTCCAGCAATTGTAAACCCTGGTTTACAATGCAGTGTGGATGCTAAAGCACAGAACTTGGAAATACTGAGTCCACAAGCCTGGGTCCCACAGACCCAGGCATTGTGTGTAATGTAGATAGCCTAAATGTGCCCCTACTGTATGATCTGCCTCAAGCACAAAGGACTAGGGCACATGTTTACTCACATGACATGGTGGGTTCAAATCCTGTTTCTGTAAGGATTTCAGATTATGATATAGGAGATTATGATGTAGGAGAACACTTCAACCTCCCTGGCCACACAATAGCAGATGTAAAGGTAGCCATCTTACAGCAAAAAATACTTCAGGACCAGACTCCAAAGAGAAACTGCTGAGCTTCAGTTCATTTGCAAATTTGACACCATCAGATCAGGATTAAACAAAGACTGTGAATGGCTAGCTAACTACAAAAGCAGTTTCTCCTCCCTTGGTGTTCACACCTCAACTGCTAGCAGAGGACCTCACCCTCCCTGATTGAACTAACCTCGTTATCTCCAGACTGATTCTTGCCTGCATATTTATACCTGCCCCTGGAAATTTCCATTACATGCATCTGACGAAGTGGGTATTCACCCATGAAAGTTTATGCTCCAATACTTCTGTTAGTCTTAAAGGTGCCACAGGACACTGTTGCTTTTTACAGATTATGATAGTAATTTTTCAAAGATGTTTTGCATCCTCTCCACAGATTTCAAAGGCTTTTCTGCTTCCTACGGTAAGTGATTATAGTTCTTCTTCTAGGACTTTTACAACATTTGGGGATGTTTATTCAAGTAAAGAGGAATTAAAATACCTTGGTTTCAGTGTGGGCAGGGCATAGGCCAGAAGAGGAAGATTAAAGATGTGAGGGGGTATGGTATGGGTGGATCTGTACCCCAGCCATTCTCTGTTCCTGCAAAGTCCCACAGAGGCCTTTATACTAGGGGCACAGCTTGAGGTTCTGTAACCTGCACCAGGAGCTGGACCAGGCCTTGCAGTCCCTGAATAATGGACATATGAGCTGCCTCCTCTCTGTCCCTGGTCCTAAAAGTAATTTTTATTAGTCAGAAAGTAGACAGTGACCAGGGCCTGGCTAGCCATGGTCAGAGTGCTGAATTTTGTCCTGTAACTTGGTCCAAAGGGAAGGGGGAGTAGATTATTAAATGTTGTTGGCCCATTTCCTTTATAGCAAATTATGGGCCATGTTTTCTTCTCACTCACAACCTCTGTAAATCTAGAGTAATTCTGCTGGTTTACATCTGGCCCAGTAAGACTTTGTTAGGCTCACATACATCACTTCACCCATTGTCTCCAGATGTGGCCCTCAGAGCATACAAATCCCGTCTCTAAAATGTACGGACAAATCCCTTCCCCCTAACCCCTAACATATAGAAGTCTCCTCCTTAAAATGCACAAAGGCTGAGTGCACAAGTTGAAAAACACAGGTCCAAACTCTGGCTGCATTTTCAAAGTATCCTTGCATGAGAATAATGGGAGCAGGAGGGAAGAAACATAGTCCACCAGGCTATGGGTTTAAGACATGGCAGAGACATTCACTGGTGAGGCCTGGGGTAGGAGGCATGTCAGAATGTTTAACACCTCTGGGCCCTTGGGCCATATGATTTTTGTCATGAGACAAATGAGAAATGTACAAATCAAGCATGTTCTGGTGTCCACGACCCCAAACACTGGGTTCTGATTGAAAGAACGCCTCAGAAATCCAGATAATGTCATTGAACTGAAATGTCTGAGCTGCTTCAAAAAGGTCCTTATTGTGTTAAAGCTAAAGGTGATATACAATCCCACCAGGAAAGTGTGTCATGTAAACATTAAATCCTGACATACCCCATCAAATATTAATAATTATAAACTGTATTATGTCCTTCACTGTTGTTATATGGACTCAGTAACACAACCCAATCCCAGCTCAGTCTAATTGTGTACTGGATCAACCATGACTTTAACAGAAGAACTGTTAAGCCAATTGTCCGTAGCAGACATGTTTGCAAACAGCTAAATAGGTAGAGAAACTTCCTCTTCTCTGTCCTCCTAGTTTTCCATATTTCCTTCATCCATCCTGCCCAAAATGTGGCTGCTAAAGTTAACTTCCTTGCCAATTTTCCACCCACTGTGCATTTATACTTGTCCCAAATATTCACTACTTCCACAAGATTCAAGCTAGTAATGATAACATTGGGTAACATTTTCAAAAGCATCTTATGTGACTTAGGAACCATATTTCCCATTGACTTATGCTCCCAAGTCAATTAGGCATATTGAAATTTTACCCGCTATTAATAGTATCCTTTTCCCATTTTTCTCTTTCCTGATTTACTCTTTGTCATTCTGTTGCTTTTTGGGAGCTGATACATGTACAATTTCTTTTTTAGGGTTTGTGCTTATATTAGTATTTGGAGTTACAATTCTTTCTGCCCTGGTCCTACTTTTGGTTGGTTACATTTTGGAAAAAACAGGTAACAATAGGTGACAGTAAGACTGATCAGTGTTTGTATCTGTACAGGCAGATGTTCAAAAACCTTCATTAAAATTGCATGTGCTTTGAAATCTTTAAATGCTTTAAATCTTGCAAAGTGAAGAACGTCTCTTGGAATAATAGAAATTGAATGGTATTTTCAGCTCACTGCATATGGGGTGGTGGAGTCTCCTTCCTTGGAGGTTTTTAAGGCCAGGCTTGACAAAGCCCTGGCTGGGATGATTTAGTTGGGAATTGGTCCTGCTTTGAGCAGGGGGTTGGACTAGATGACCTCCTGAGGTCCCTTCCAACCCTGATATTCTATGATTCTATGGGGACAGAGAGAGTGATTTACAATGTGTACAAATAAAAGTATGGCATAGTGATGGGCATCTCACAACTGTAGCAATACACATGTAGGCAAATAATGACTTCAGATACCAACCCTACCAGGTAGTGATTGCACAATGGTGGCAAAGGTTCCAAACCAGTAAAACACTCATGCATGTGATTAACTTTAAGCCCATGAGTAGTTTCATGGAAGTCAAGGCCTGGTGAGCTTTCATGATGGAAACTCAGACACTCAGGTTTTCTAGGTGCCTGCAGGGTTAGGCAGAAGCTGAAAAAAGCATTTGACAGTCCCAGTGGCACCAAAAAGTTGGACTTACTCACCAAAAGTGGCATTTAGGCTTCCAAGTCCTTTTGTGGATCTGCGTCCTGTCCTCTAGCTTGCATCACAAAACAAATAGTGAATAGTTAAAGTAAACAATTAACAAATAGCTAATACGCTGAAAATTACTCATCCAGATTATTTGGTAAATACTCTTTCAAAAATGTAAGAAATTAGAATCAGACCACAAACTAGTCATTGGTCAAAAAAGAGGCAAAACTCAGAAGGCTAGATTCACAAAAAAAATGGAGGTGTGGTGATAACTTTTAGGTGCCTGGAAAATCACTGAGATTAACTAAATCTGAGTGTGGGGCCCAGGCTCCCCATGCAATGAATCGGGGTGGGTGAGAGGTGCATAGGAATGGGCTCCATGAAAGCCAGCATGCTCAGCAGCTCCCTACCTAAGCTAGCCAATGAGAGATTTGAAGCTGAGGGGTGTATGGTAAGCATCCCTCTCTGCTTGGGATTCTTAGCTGCAAATCCGCTCTTGGTGTTTGGCACCTATGCCATTTTTACAAGAAGCCAAGGGGACCTCCCTTGTAGCCATTAGCCCAGTGCTTAGGGTGCTCATCAGGGATCTGGGAAACCCTTTGTTCAATCTCTACTCTGCATCGTAGGCAGAAGGGAAAGGCACAGAGATCTGCCACCTGTGAGGTGAGTGCCCTAACCACTGGGCTATAGGTATTCTGCTGTTGAGGTCTCACAATCTCTCCTGTTTAAGCTGTTCCACTGTGGATAAATAAAGAGTAACTGGGGGAGAGAGAGAGAGTAAATAAACCTGGAAATGCCTTTGTACCCTGGAGGTTAGAGCACTCCCTCAGGCTGCGGGAGCCCCAGGATCCAGTCCAACTGATCCTGTCATTCTTTCATTAGTTAGACACACTGGAACAGTTTCAATAGGAGAGACTGAGAAGAGTCCATATCAGAATATCCCGCCGCTCAGTGGTTAGTTAGCACCCTCACCTGAGAAGAGGTAGAGCCCAGTTGAAATCTGTCTTCTCCCTTAGACAAAGTGAGGTCTTGAGCCAGCATTCTCCATCATCCCAGATGAGTACCTTAACCACTGGACTAAACATTATGAAGGAAGGCCTTGTCTGTCTGTTTTGTTTCAGCTTGCCTAAAGGTGTCTGATGCAGTAGGTGAGCACTGAGCACACTTACTGGCTTGGACCCTACAGGCAAGTCAGGCAGAGGAATTCCTGTCTTCCCTCCATTTTTGTATCACTCCAGTAATTAGCTACCCGGATACCTAGAGTGAATAAGCAGTGCATGTGCCAAGAGGCAGAAACATGGGCCTCTAGGGAATTTTTACTGGAAAAAACTTGAGCATCTAGTGAGTTTATGGCACATACAAGGTTCCGTGGTAGCTGAGCAGGGACTTTGTGAATCCGAGTGATTTCTGGGATTTGGGCACCTAACGTGGCAATTAGGTGCCTAAGTCCCTTTGTGAATCTAGTCCATAATGATTGTTATTGATAATGAGTGATTTCACCTGCTCTATCAAGTACATTGACTAGCTAATAGGGGAAATCGGCTAAAATAATCCCCACTGTAGTCAATGGGAGCTTTGGGTTAGTGTGAGCAGAAACAGGCCAAAAGGAAGAAACACCATATGTGATTGTGTGGGGGGGTTTCCCCTTCCTCTGCAGGATTTTCAGTAATATTATTTCTCTTTTCAGGTATAATTAAATGCAGAGAAGCAAGGTAAGAGGAGAGAATCTTTAGCATAAATTGTCATATATCAGGTATTCTATATAGACATGTGTAAAGTGGCAGAGTGAAGAATGATGCATTTAGGACAGGGGTGGGCAAACTATGGTCCTGGGGCCTCATCCGGCCCGCCAGACGTTTTAATCAGGCCCTCGATCTCCTGCCGGGGAGTGGGGTCCGGGTCTTGCCCTGCTTCGCGTGGCTCCCGGAAGCAGTGGCATGTCCCTCCTCTGGCTCCTACACATAGGGGTAGCCAGGGACTTCCACATGCTGCCCTCGATTCAAGCGCCGCCCCCACAGCTCCCATTGGCTGGGAACCATGGCCAATGGGAGCTGCAGGAGTGGTGCCTGCAGACGGGGCAGCGCGCAGAACCGCCTGGCTGCACCTCCATGTAGGACAGCCGGAGTGTCCGGAGTGGGGACATGCCACTGCTTCTGGGAGCTGCTTGAGGTAAGCACCCCCCAGAGCCTGCACCTCGGACCCCCTCCCATGCCCCAACCCCCTGCCGCAGCTTTGATCCCCCTCTCGCCCTCTGAACCCGGTAGTCCTAGCCCGGAGCACACTCCTGCACCCCCAACCCCTCATCCCTAGCCCCACCCGAGAGCCTGCACCCTCTGCCAGAGCCCACACCCCCACACCCCAACACCCAATTTAACTTAACTGGGTATTGCTAATATTCTTTCTGTAGGAATTTCTTTGTTTTCTAACATGTATTTTTCTACCCATGTATTAAATAAACATATCAAAAGCTTGGTGCCAAGGAATAACACAGAGTAATTGGAATGTGAGGAGAAGGAATAGATACTAAAGAGAGATTGTATCTGTTTATTGGATAGTGTCTCAAAGGTACTGCAGGAGTGCACTGCTTTACCTTTTATAAAATAGAGCATATGCTGTCTTCCGGATGCTCCAGCTATGGCAATCACTGGTCCTAAATTTCTGTGCCAGTCATTAATATCTTGTTGGAAATAAAAAAAATTGGGCAGTTACCAGACTTCATTGCTCGTGTGCTCTCATTCTTTACAGGGAACAAGATCCAGAGGACATATACTGGGACGCTGAATATCAGCCTAACTGTAAGAAGAAATTTATTGTCACTTCTCCCATATTTATTCATAATAGTAGGTAAATGGAAAAGAGGATACAACAGCCAAAAAATAATATACATACTTATTTTAATAAGATACCTCATGAATAAATATAATAAAATGTAACTAAATCTTTTAAAATGTTCTGATTGAGCTTTGCAAAAATTGAGGTCAAGCTTTTAAGCTACTATATAAATAAAATATAATTCAGAAATTCTGGACATGTAAATAATAATAATAAAAACAACCCTAGAATAAGTTAAAGAACAAGTTTGTCCAGATTTTGATATTCAGTAAGCCAGGTGGTATCAGGTATTCCAACATTTAAATACAGTTTTCCAATGACAAGAAACAAATTCTTTTTTCATTATTAATCTAAGGCAGTAAAAAAGACATCTAGGTACCTTAAGGAGTCAGATGAAGAAGTGAGGATTTTTACCCACGAAAGCTTATGCCCAAATAAATCTGTTAGTCTTTAAGGTGACACCGGATTCCTTGTTGTTTTTCTAGATACCTTAGGTACCTATCTGGTCCACATTATCATAGTATCTGAGCACCTCACAATATTTAATATATTCATCTTCCTAACACCCCTGTGAGGCAGGAAGTAGTATTATCTCCATCTTACAGAGGGACAGGTTATTAAAGGTATTTAGGCACCTAAAGAGTCATTGATTCTAAGGCCAAAATGACAACTGTGATCATCTAGTCTGCCTTCCTCTATAACAGTGGCCAGGGAACTTCCCTGAAATAATTCTTGTTTGAACTAGAACAAATATCCGAGTCTCATCTTACGCGCATTTAACATGCACAAATTCAGCTTTGCGCGGTCGGCAAAAAAAAACAAAAGAAAAAGAGAAAAATAACAATTTAAATACTGTACCTGTAGTGTGGGCAATTCCGCCCGCCATTACACTCAATGTAATTTTGACTATACGCGATTTTCGCTTTACGTGCTGACAGCAGAACGTAATCCCAGCGTAAGATGAGACTTGCCTAGAAAAAACATCCAGTGATGGAGAATCAATTGGTAAATTGTTCCAGTAGTTAATTACTCCTATTATGCTTTATTTCCAGGCTGCATTTGTCTAGCTTCAACTTCCAGCCAATGGATTTTGTTAGAGCTTTGTGTGCTAGGTTGAAGAATACATGTTGAAGAATAGAAGGTCAAATAGATGTTCCCCATGTAGCTACTTATAAACGGGGATCAAGTCACCCCTTAAGCTTCCCATTGTTAAACTAAACATATTGAGATCCTTGAGTCTATCCCTATCCGGCATATGTTCCAATCCCTTAATCATTCTTGTGGCTCTTCTCTGAACCCTCTCCAATTTATCAACATCCTTCTTCAATTGTGTGCAACAGTATTCCAACTGTGGTTGCACCTGTGCCAAATACAGAGGTAAAATAACCACTCTACTCCTACTCAAGATCCCCCTACTAAAATCACATTAGCCCTTTTAGCCACAGTCTCACACTGTGAGTGCTCATATTCAGCTGATTATCCACCATGACCCCCAGGTCTATCTTGACATCACTGCTTCACCAAATAGATTCCCCCATCTTGTAGGTATGGCCTAGATTCTTTGTTGCTAGATATATACATTTACATTTGCCCATATTAAAATGTGCATTGTTTGCTTGTACCCAGCTTACCAAGTGTTCCAGATCATCCATGACCTGTCCTCTTCACTATTTACCACTCCACCAACCTTTGTGTCATCTGCAAACTTTATCTATGATTTTTTTGTGTTTTCTTCCAGACCATTAATAAAAATGTTAAATAGTGTTAGTGTAGGGGCAATAACTGATCCCTTTGGGACCCCACTATAAAATACATCTGCTTAATGATGATTCCCTGATTACAACTATTTTTGAGACCTATCAGTTATCCAGTTTTTAATCCATTTAATGTGTGCCATGTTAATTTTGTGTTGTTACAATTTTTTAATCAAAAAGTTGTGCAGTACTAAGTCCTATCCCGTACAGAAATCTACATATATTACATCAACACTATTACCTTTATCAACCAAACATGCAATATAATAAAATATGTATACATCAAACTTATGTTCATTGGCATTAATTATATTACCCACCTTTCATTCTTTCATTTTTCAGTAATCAAGTCCCATATCAATTGCTCTATTATCTTGCCCAGGATTGACTGACAGGCCTATAATTATCTGGGTCATCCCATTTACCTTTTTAAAATATTGCTACAACACTAGCTTTTTTCCAGTCCTCTGCAACTTCCACAGTGTTCCAAGAGTAATTGAAAATCAACATTAATGGTCCAGAATATCTGAGAAGACCATTTGGACATTCTTCTCTTTCAGCACCCTTATAATTGGAGAGATATCCCTTGATGCAGTGTTACTGGTACTGATATGAACCATCATGAGTGGACACTTGCCCATTGACTTCAGAAGGCTATCCAGCCATAGAAGGATGTCTCATGTCTTGGCTCCCGGGAGACATAACACTATCCCGTTGTCCACGTGTCCCTTGCAGAATGTTCTTTCCATTCTTCTTAGTATAGAATTCCCAACAAGGATTGTCTGTCTTCCTTGGCTGGCTGGAGATCTCTGTGTGGACAAGCTTAATTTTCTTATGGATTGGGTCAACGTGCCATCCAAATATCTGTCCCATACATTTCTCTGTTCCCTTCAACCAGCTGGATCTTCACACATAACTTCCAGTTTCCATTCTGACGACCTGGTATTGATTAGGAGCCCCTAGCCATGTGGAATTCCTTCTGGACCTCTTCTCTCTAGTGGACAATGCCTGCCCGTCCTTGTCTAGTTCCAGCCATGCAGAACCTCTGGCCTCTGCGGGTTCCGAATTGCCATGCTTCCTCTCCAACTCCTTGGTGGCCAGCTCCTTTCTTCCCTGAATCTGGAGTAGTGACACTTCCTGAATCTGGTTATCCAGAAATCCTCAGCTTCACCGATTCTCCATAGCACCTGTACTTTCCCTTCCAATGCAAGAATCTTTTCTTCCAGCACCAATTTATACTTCGTACACAAGATGTCCCTTCCAACTTCAGGTAGGAAAGAAAACATGTGACATCTATTGCAGGTCACAGCCACTATTTCATCACAGTATTGAGCACAGAGCTGGCCCTGGAAGGAAAGGTTCCCACAGTCCCTCTCCAAACTCCCTCTGAAACTCTCCTGTTAGATGCCTCTATTTTAGGCTCTCGAGTTTTCTAAGCAACTGACTTTTTATACCAAGTCTCCTTCTTTGGCTTTACCACCTCACCATCAGGAAGCAATTAACCACTCAGAGACTTCAAACAGTGGGGCTGAGCAGAGAATACAAGCTGCCCATGGCCCATCCCTTACTCAGAGAACAAACAATCAGACAACAGACTGAACAAATGCCCTGCTTACCAACTCCTGCTATCTCCAAGCACGGACTCCGCCACAACTTCATTTTAAACTCTCCTGTTAGGTGCCATTTTTCATGGTGCAAGGTATTTTTAAAGGAATTTTCAAAAGCACCTAGAGGTACCAAACTCCCATTGAAATCAATTGGAATTAGGTACCTAATCTATTCAAGTGCTTTTAAAAATCCCATTAGGTGCCTATCTCCATCTTTATGTCCCTAAATGCCTTTAATAATCTGGCCCAAGTTCACACAGGACATCTGTGGCAGATCAGGTAGCTGAACCCACATTTACTGAGTTCCACATATAATCATAGAATATCAGGGTTGGAAGGGACCTCAGGAGGTCATCTAGTCCAGCCCCCTGCTCAAAGCAGGACCTAATCCCAACTAAATCATCCCAGCCAGGGCTTTGTCAAGCCTGACCTTAAAAACCTCTAAGGAAGGAGATTCCACCACCTCCCGAGGTAACCCATTCCAGTGCTTCACCACCCTCCTAGTGAAAAAGTTTTTGCTAATATCCAACCTAAACCTCCCCCACTGCAACTTGAGACCATTACTCCTTCTTCTGTCATCTGGTACGACTGAGAACACTCTAGATCCATCCTCTTTGGAACCCCCTTTCAGGTAGTTGAAAGTAGCTATCAAATTCCCCCTCATTCTTCTCTTCTGCAGACTAAACAATCCCAGTTCCCTCAGCCTCTCCTCATAACTCATGTGCTCCAGCCCCCTAATCATTTTTGTTGCCCTCCGCTGGACTCTTTCCAATTTTTCCACATCCTTCTTGTAGTGTGGGGCCCAAAACTGGACACAGTAGGGCCCCAGTCACTCCTGGTTTGTGTTACCATTATGGAGGGTCAGTAGTGAGTCCATATCTAAGTTTGAAGCTAGTTTCCCATTATAAGCCTGCTAAATTATTTTCAGTCCCCCACCTTCAAATAAAAATGGCCCTCATGACATTTTCTATGCCACTTCTCAAAGCATAGTAAAGTGGTTTGGGATGGTTTGGTTAAAAAGCAGGACAAATGCTTTACAGTGACGGGGTTCTGAACATTTTTCCTGAAGGTAACTAGAAAAGTCTTCTAAAACTTTTTATTTTTGAGTCATCCCATCTCCAAAATGGTTTAGCCTAGAAACTCCAGTATTGTTTTGGTTGGTTGGCCTTGCTGAAGAAAAGTGGGTTTTTAGATTTTTTATGTGGGTGAGTGGGGAAATTGCAAATATGTGTAATAAACATAAAATAAATTTGTGACACCCATGCTAAAGTAGGTAGGGAAGGGTTTAACCAAGCGTTAATGAAAACAGGGTTATAAAAAGGGGCTATCTGAATGCCAAGGAAGGGAGCCTGACTCAGCCATGCCATAGGATCCTGAAAAAAGGAAAAAACATCGGGATGGTAGAATTCACCACCACAACCACTCGTCTTTTTCTGTTAGCTAAAGTTTGGGTTAAACTAGTACAAAGATATTTTAATATTTATACAGAGCCTGGTATAATTTTTGTTAATGTTCCTAAATATAAATGTATTTTGCTACTGACAGCAGGCATGGAGCATTTCCTGTCACCTCTCACTACATCCTGGACCACACTCACACAGAATTGCTTTAACATGTACAGAGAGCAAGGTATAATATTAATTTCAAATATTCCTAACAATAAATGCTTATGTTACTAATAGCAGGCATAGAGAAAATCAGAGGGTCTATCTCAACCAATCAGCTTCCTTGCTAGAGTGGTGCTGAAATTTATCCGATACTGAGCATAGGTGCAGGAGATGGGAGGGGTAGGGCAGAAATCTGGTGGGGCTGGGGCAGATACCAGTAGGGAACAACAAAGTGCACGGACTTTGGACATGGACTTTGGAGGATAGAGAGCTGTGTGCCATAAAGCTGTGCTACTTGATCTCAGAATTAGGGTCTTATTATTCCTTGTATTGTGGAAGCGCTGAAGGACTTTGGGACTTCTTATGGCAGGTGTTGTGCAAGCACATAAGGAGAAATGATCCCTGCCCTGCAGACTTACAATTTAAAAACAAAAACAGATGATGGGTAGAGGAAAGCAATAAGCTATTCAAGTAATGGGATAAGACTGATGACAGGTAAACATCTCAATTCCATCCTCCTCTAGACTCTAGCCCCCACACCTCACTCAAATGTAATTCATCACCACACACTTTTGTTTATAAAAATCTTTCTAGATGCCACCATCTTTTGCTCTGAATGCCTATCTCATAAATTAAAATGCAGTATAATATAAAAGATTGCCCATAAATGCCCACCCAACCCTCAGTGCTGCCCCTCCTCAATAGCCATGAAAAGAGCTGTGTAGCATAACCAGAAAGTTATCCTGCGTCGAGCAGAAAATTAGGGAAACAAATTCCCGCCAGAGAATTCCATGGCCGCAGATCCATCTTGTTTCTATTGAGGGGGGCTCCAGCTATGCTCCATTTGCTGGTCTCGGCCATGGCAGTATGGGCAGGGGAGAGAGGCATTGTTCATGTAACTGGGTCCCACACCATTTCAGGCTTTATAAGTTAAACACCAAGACCTTTAACTCTCCCGAGGAATGCCCCTGCAGCCAGCGCAGATTTCAGGAGACCAGGATCATGTGCTCCCAGATGAAACTCCACTTAGTTCTGCACTAGCTTCAGCTTCTGACTGGTCCCATGGTTCCATCTTGAACATGCTGCAGCAATCTAATCCTGAGGTGACAAAGACATGGAGGCAAGGTCTATACTGGAGAGACAAGGTCATTTACTTCTTGTCAGGCTCAGAGAGAAGAAAGCACTTTTGACCTCAGCCAGTAAAAGGGCTTCCCAGAGAAGCCCAGAATTAAACAGTGCCCCAAGTGACACATCTGTGTTGTACATTTTGGAAGTCACACTCCCTCGGTGAGGGTGAGCAATATAAGTTCCAGCTGCTTCTTGCACATGAGGAGGCTCTTGAGTGGCTTCATCCACCCAACTAGTATCCACAAAAGAGCCAACAAAATATCCTGGTCAATGGTATCAAAGTCTGGTGATATATCCAAACGAGTCAGCCCTTTACCCTCATCTATTGCTAGAAGATAATCGAGCAATACAACCTGTGCAGGTTCTACCCCATACCCAGGCCTGTACCCAGAATGACTGAGGTCAAAGAAGTTTAAGGAATTCAGAATTAAGAACCTACCAGAACTTCCCTAAAAAATGAGAGATGAGACACAAATCAATATGTAGTGTTCTTCATGCAGGTGATCTGGCTGTCCTGAGGATTGCTAGCTCCATTGTGGAGGGGTGCATTACCACATGGCAATGAGAGGAGAAGAAGAAAGTTATTCTATGATTCTAAAGCTAAACAAGGCACTTTGTCAGTTTCAGGGGAACAGTACTCTCCCTAAAGTTCCCCTGCCTTCCTCTTGGCTTCATTGTAGAGCTTCTTCCTAGCACCAACTCCAGCCACAAGACACTCCATCTTGCTTCTTCCATCCAACAGTCTCTTTGGGCTGGTGGAGGTGGTGGAATTGATGCCTGACCTGGAGCCCTGTTTTTACATAAACATAATTGGCATAAAGCAGCCATAGCAGAGATGAGTCATACAAAAGTATAGGGTAATGGTGAATTGGGTCCCATGACTATTTGAGGGATGTAGCAGAGCTCAGTAGACACACAGTGACTACATGGTTGGTGCCTTTGACAATTACCATGCTTGGTAGTTTTTGCAGGATTAGGCCCCTTAATGATTGGTTGTAATTCCAAAAACTGGAAAAAGTCACATTTATTGATGAAAAAATAGAAATTGTCTTGGGTTCAATAGAGCAAAATAGACTGATACACTCCGGCTCTGCATTCTGCATTGCCTGACAATGATCGAGCCAGGCTTTGAAAGTGCCTATGAAGGTCTGATCGTCACCATTCCTAATAGATATAGTATTGAATGCAATATTTTTTTTTTCAGATGGCCCATCTGTTGGATATTTCCACAACCCAGTAAGTGCTTTTTAAAATCATAACTGTAAACTGCAATGATGATTTCCCTACTGAAGTGTTTTTCCCCTGATGAAATTTCTTGTAAATAACATTGTATTACTAGCATCCTGCCATTGTTCTGCTATTTTGGTTCTCATTAATGTTTTCACTTGCCAGTAACCTTTTTGCCTCAGTTTACTTATCTTTAAATTGTGTAGAACAATGACAGCTGCAGTGATACTTAACTAGCTATGATTTCTGATTAAAGTCATAGAATATCAGGGTTGGAAGGGACCTCAGAAAGTCACGCTCCCCGCGTGTTATTGGGCTGTAAAGTTGGGGGGATCCTGGCTCCCCGCGGCGTTACTGGGCTATAAAGCTGGGGGGATCCTGGCTCCCTGCGTGTTACTGGGCTATAAATCTGGGGGGATCCTGGCTCCCTGCATGTTACTGGGCTGTAAAGCTGGGGGGATCCTGGCTCCCCACAGCGTTACTGGGCTGTAAAGCTGTGGGGATCCTGGCTCCCTGCGTGTTACTGGGCTATAAAGCTGTGGGGATCCTGGCTCCCTGCGTGTTACTGGGCTATAAAGCTGTGGGGATCCTGGCTCCCTGCGTGTTACTGGGCTGTAAAGCTGGGGGGATCCTGGCTCCTTGTGGCGTTACTGGGCTATAAAGCTCGGGGCGATCCTGGCTCCCCGTGTGTTACTGGGCTGTAAAGCTGGGGGGATCCTGGCTCCCTGCGGCGTTACTGGGCTTACAGCAGCTATCACTTACTGCAGCTATTTTGTGTATTATTCTCTAATGGGCTTCTTGTCTTTATTCCTGGCTTTAAAAGAGTTTATGAGGAAGAAAATAGCCACTTTGCTTATGGTGAATATGTACATGTTTTAATTAAAGGAACAAGAAGGCAAAGAAATGGTGTGTACAATCTATGCAAATTTAAATTACACTACACAGGAGGGTGAGTCTTATTCAACACTCCACACAAAAGAGAAGGTGAGCCTGCCTTCCCATGATATTAGCTTTTAAGTGATCCTCTTCTCTCTTGACTGATGCCTTTACATTTATATGCACACTGATTGCAGAGTTTTCTCTCTAGAGGAATTGGGGTGAAATCCCCTCTTCTGCAGAAAGCTTGAGTAGACTGCTTTTTGTGGGAGTCTGACATGAGGTTTGCCTGAATTCGCTTGGGGATGGAAATGAGGATGACATTAGAGAAAAATAGCTCTCTCTCTCACTCCCACGCCTATTCTTACACTCAAAACTTTTCTCCCATCTGTGGAGAGACTGCATATATTTGTTGCATTCTCAAATCCAGAAGTGTATGTATAGCATATAAGTGTACATGGAAGCTATATTTGCTATCTGTAAGACACATTGCCTTGCTGCTAAACTTCTTATGGGGTTAGATGGAGAATTGTCTCTGTAGCTATTAAAGCTGCACGACTCATCACTGTTACATGCACATAAAAATGTAACGTAAAATATCAATTGCTAAAGCAAAATTGCAAAACCTAGTGTTTTGCTTATGGGACCAGAACAGTTTGTGGAGTTGACATAGCCCTCCCTCCTCTGAAATTTGAGTACATATTTTTGATATCAGTGGTCAGCTACTGGGTAAATATTGATAGGTGAATATAATACTGGTGAACTACATGAAACTCTACGGCTATCTTCTGGCACTGAAAATCAGAAGTGGTCCAAGGGCCTCTGCTGCCTTGAGACCTGAGGGATTTTCATTTTCCATTTCCCAGCTGTGATGTATGATCAGGTGAGGGTCATTCATATTTAATACATCATAGGTAAATGGGGTGGGGGCAGCCTCAGAACACTAAAGCAATCTCTTGTTCATTTCACCCCTGCATCATGTTATATTCTGCAGTTTACCAATCACTTTGTGTCCTACTCAGCTATTTGTTTCCTCCCTAGGGAGAAGATGAATTACGTTCCCCATCACTGTGCATATCAGGCATTAATTGCAACTAGTTTTCTTTAAACAGATCTGCCTCTCTATTTCTCAGCTGGGAAAATGCCCTGTGGCTTCACACAAGATATCACTGTGGGGAAAGCATTGCTTTCATTTGCACTCATCACTGGGACACCGTATGGAATGAACTTATCTGTGTTTATTTTAGTAGAGCTGTAAATGAAGATAAATGATCAAAACTTATTTCTGAACAATGGATATTTTTATGTTTAAAAAAAATAACCTTCTATGGAAGTTACATGTATTTTTTTTTCCCTAGTTTTATTTTTTCCATATAAAAGATACTGCTTTTTCTGCCCCCACTCTTCATCCACCTGGCAAAATGTTTTGAATGTACAACTAAACTAAATGTTCAGATTTGATGAAATTTTACTTTTCAGTGAGAATCTTTCAGTTGAAAAACTTCAACCAGCTCTATCTGAAACACAGTTTAGCACATTACTTCCTGTTTTTACAAGAATCATCAGACTAATCCTATTATTTGATGTCATCATAATATCCCTATCTGTATTTCTTTGGCTTTCCCCACCTTTGCCTCACTCTTTACAGTTTTTCTTGGCCATCTTTAAAGATGACCGACAAAAGTGCACATGTGTGTGGAGCAGGGTTGGAGGGGGTTGGCTTATGCCCTTTTTAATTTGATGATGGAAAAGAGGCCCAGGAAGCATTGTGGCGGGATTCCCCTGGGGTGCAGCCTGGGTCCCGTGGGACCACTGTGCCCCCTTATGTCTCCAGCCTGGGCTGTCTCTCACAATGCTTTGCTAGTGACAAGCAGCAAACCCCTTCAGGCGTTGTTAGCATTCAGCACAACTGCATGTGGAGCTCCACACCCAGCTAGATTGCATGAGCTCCCAGAGCCACTCATGAATTACACAGAAAAAGGCACCAGCGAAATCCCGCCAGCTCCCAGCCTTGTACCTCAGGAATATACTGTCTTGCACTGCTCAAGACGAGCAGTGCAGATTTATTAATTTGATTCACCACTTCATCAATGGAAAGTGGATATACACCAGCCTTTGCAACCTGAGCAGTTTTGCCACACCTTTCATACAAACTCACTGGTAAAGATAAACAGTTAAAGAAGTTTATTTACTACAAAAGATAGATTTTAAGTGACTATAAGTGGTAGGCAAAAAGTCAGTGTTAGTTACCAAAATAAAATAAAATATAATCATACAGTCTAAACCCTCAACCCTATTAGACTAGGCAACATCTAGATTAAGCAGTTTTTTCACCCCAGTGCATATTGCAGTTCAGAGCACACAGATTTCACCCTTGAAACCTGTGCCAGTCTCCTCTGTTGGAGTCTTAAGTCTTCTCATTGTCCTTGTTGCTTGCAGCATACGTGTGGGCAGGAGGAAGGTGAAGCATGGCCTCCCTATGTCCTGTTTTATACCCTCAGTCCATTTGCTTGGAGAACATAAGTCCAGGCATGTCTGGGGCATTGCTAAGTCCCCAGGCAAGGTTGAGCAATTCCCCTGGTGTGGCCTTATGCAGGTGAGTCATTGCATTGTAGTGCCCTTGTTGGACAATGGCTGTTGATGGTTGTTTGACACCCCACCCAGGCATTGGTTATTTTCTTTGCTGTTGTCTCTGGGGAGCTAGAATCTGGCTGATTCCCCAACTTAGAGCATGTTTTAGTGACAACCATACAGCACGTTTCTCATAGCTTCATATGCATTAATGATATACATATATGGATAGAAAAATGACTTTCAGTAGATCATAACCTTTCCCCGATACCTCACACGGCTTGCTTTATATGCAAGATCATAATTATATATAAATGAGTAATATGGGGGTTACAGGGCACTGCCCCAAGGTACAGAATGTCACAAGCATGTTATGTTTTTGAAAAATATTTGTTGTGGCTCTTTTTTGCATTAGAAATTCAGGTCCTGTCTAGGCTCATAGTCTCTGATGACTGATGAGGCAGTGAAACAGTGACATCACAATAACCAATAGGATGTAAGTTGAATTATTGGAAGAAGGAAAGATTTTTAATCAGATTGTTTATTTTGTTATTATTATTATTATCATCCATTATTTAATCATATAATCATTTAATTTCAATGTCTAATTAATGTTTTTTGAGAAAGAAAGCCTTTGTTAAATCTTCCACCTCCTCACCCCTTCAACTGAGTTTTTAAAAGCTCAAACAAACCCCTGAGACCTTTCTGTTGTCATGCAGCAATACTTGGGAAGATTTCAGAGTAGCAGCCGTGTTAGTCTGTATCCGCAAAAAGAACAGGAGTACTTGTGGCACCTTAGAGACTAACAAATTTATTTGAGCATAAGCTTTTGTGGGCTACAGCCCACTTCATCCGATGCATAGACTGGAACATACAGCAAGAAGATATTTATACATACAGAGAACATGAAAAGGTGGAAGTAGCCATACCAACTGTAAGAGGCCAATCAATTGAGATGAGCTATCATCAGCAGGAGAAAAAAAACTTTTGAAGTGATAATTGAGATGACCCATAGAAGGTGTGAGGATACTTAACATGGGGAAATAGATTCAATGAGTGTAATGGCCCAACCATTCCCAGTCTCTGTTCAAACCTAAGTTAATTGTATCGAATTTGCATATTCATTCAAGTTCAGCAGTCTCTCTTTGGAGTCTGTTTTTGAAGTTTTTTTGTTGTAAAATTGCCACCTTCAAGTCTGTCACTGAGTGGTTAGAGAGGTTGAAGTGTTCTCCCACTGGTTTTTGAATGTTATTATTCCTGATGTCAGATTTCTGTCCATTTATTCTTTTGCGTAGAGACTGTCCGGTTTGGCCAATGTATATGGCAGAGGGGCATTGCTGGCACATGATATGCCATCACGAAAGCTTATGCTCAAATAAATTTGTTAGTCTCTAAGGTGCCACAAGTACTCTTGTTCTTTTTACATGGGAAGAGCAGATTTTATAGTCCTGATAATTCAGAGGTAAAAAACAAGTGGAAATTTGAAGAAAAGTAATTCAAGCCTCTTTTCCCGTCAGACAGTAGAGAACATAAACCATTTGTTCCCTCTTTGCTGGTCACCTTTAAAGTACATGGTTCTGTTCTGAAAACTACCCTTAAAAAAGGCCAAGTGAGTCCATGACTGTTGATTCAGTAATTGCAGATCAAATGTACTCAGTGTGACAAATCAATAAAATGTCTGTATTATTGCTTATTAATGTTGCATATGACCCTGTTTCCCTCCACAGTCTGGGGTTGTTACCTGTCTGATTGCAAGTAGTTAAATCAACAGAGGCTGTAAAGGGGATTGTTAAGAAACCTAGAAAGGGAAAAAAGAATAATACAGATAAGACATCCTCTTAGATACCTGCTTCAAAGGAGTTAAGACAACAATGGCTGGGCCAGAAATGGGGAGAAAAAATTATCTAGCTGCTGGGACCATCCAAACTAAGGTGTTTTTCTTCTCCCAAGGCTAGGGCTGCAAAATGTGCCCCAGATGGAACAGGAGGGGGAAACGGTCATCTCAGCTGGAAATATAAAACGAGAACCAGAGTCAGCATGCAAGGGGGGTGAGACAGAGACAGGCCACTTGAGTCAGTGTCTGCAGCAAGCAGGATGTAGCTAGCTGCCCTGAGAGATCAGGGGACACCAATAAGTTATGCCTACCTAGGACCTGGAGGGGAATGCCAAGTGCCGGTGAGACAATGTGTGTCTAGGTCTCTTGTTTATTTTGGAACGTGCTTCTCCAAGTCCGGGCCCCATTTGGGCAAATAAATCACATGTTGCTTTGGAGAAACTGCTCCTGCATCAGTGTGTTACTGACCGCAGGCTACTGAAGAGGGGTTCTGGCATGGTCTGAGCCCAGTTGGACCTGCTATGTCATACGGTTGGCAACCACGCAGGGGAGGTGACACGGAGACCCAGTTGGAGAGTGGTTGAACTGTGGGGTCCCACCCCAAAGAGAAGTGGAGACATGGGCTTTCCACTTGAAAAGGGTACACTCCGGGGTCTGGAAAAGAGTCTAAGAAGGGGCAGCCTAACCAAAGACCCAGGGATGGCATTTCAGATTTCAATGAGGAGGCAATTTTCAGCAGGGGTCTAGGGGCCGCTTGGGGTCCTGGAAGTGCCACCGACCCAGCAGTGCCTCCCATCCCCCATAGTTCCCACAACTCCACCTGGCAACACTCCACCTCCCCACACACACTGTACTACTGCTAAATCACCTGGCTGTACCTACAACGGACAGTTCCCTCTCGCCTCAATCACAGCTCCATGGCCTCTGCCTACAAAGAGAGGGTAGGAGGGCTTGCGAAAGGGATTCCCTGGATGGTTTCCCATTCCACACCCCATCCTCCTTAATCCCCCTCACTCACCTGGGTCAGCACTCCCTCAGCAGTGGGAGCCCCTGCCACACAGAGTTGTGATGACTGGCAGTGCTGTGGGCCATTCACGGCTCTCCTGTGTGGGTGGGGCTCTGAGAAACAACCTTGTGGACTGCTCAGGGCACCAGCTGCAGCCCGTCCTCCACACTCAGGTCAGCCAGGATGCAGTTCACTTGCCATCCCAGGAAACTGCATTGCAACTTGGCCAGGGTTATCTAAGTGGGCCCTGCTAGGACTGTGACATACAGTTTACAGGTTTAAAAAAAAATAAAAAAATTCCTAACTGCCAGTCTTTAAAATTCAAGCTGGCATCTGAAAATCAAGCTAAGGTCCCTCTAGCTCAAGCATTCATTCACACCAGCATTAAAATTCTGCAAGATAAATTAGGCCCTCAGTTACACCTATGCAACTCCTTTGAGTTCAGTAGGGTTGCACAGGTGTAAAATAAGGACAGAATTTGGCCCTGCCGTTCTGTTATCATTCTGTTGTTGAGGTGTGATGCCAAGTGAACTCCAGTGTTTTGTCCAAGCTGCTTTGGCACTAGCGTATTAATAGGCACAAACCGCAGTAAAACTTATTGTCACAAAACCAGTAAATCTGGCTGAGATACACACAGTAGAGAAGATCTGTGGAATAAGTAGGCACTATATCTGCTTAGTCACTTTTCTGAGTAGAATTGTTCTTTCTGGCCAACATTGGCTGATTTACACTCAACGCAACTCCATGGAAGTCAGCGCACATTTGGGCCCCAAAAGAATTTCTCATTAAAGCTGCTAATCACTTTTCCATCTCCTGTTCACATGCTTTGTTCTTCTGCTCTGAACTAAAATGATTCTGTAAATTGGTAGACATGCATTGTTTTGTTTAATGTGTCTGCTGCAGTATAATAGGAATCTCTGTTCACACTCTTAAATGATAAATCTCAAGATTCAAACGTAATCGCCTTTGGAATGCAGTTTGCACAAGTCTTGCCTCACTTACTAGCCTTAATTTAAAGCGACCAAAGTGTTTTGTTTAGGCCTTATTAAAACTGCCTGGGAAATTCTATAAAGGCATCACTTTGAGAAGCCAAATTCAACAGGTCGGTACGTTTTCTATGGTATCAACACATCATTAAATAAGGAGGTAGAGGATGTTGAAAGAAAAATTTCTTCTTGTAATTTGGAAAGAGTTATAGAAATGACAAATTATATATAAATTTGGTCTACGTGGACTGGGCATTTTTGCATACCATGACTCCTTCCATCAATGAAAGTTTGCATAAAATCCAAGTAATTGGTGTCTACAAATGTGTGCATTTGGATCCAGCTTATTACAAAATACATAAAACATCAAATTAAAAACTGAACACACAGTGTACAGCACATTTTATAGTATACATTGGTGGATTTACTTCTAAATTATACTGGCTTTTTTGGGTATAAATGTAACTAGACCAAGTCTAAAGTTATGCTGATCATAAAGGGGAAACACTATGAAGAAGTAGCAGGCCCATTAAAGACAATGAAATTGTCTGCCCATCAATACCACAGAAAGAATTTATGGCTACAGAGCTCCTCTGCCAGGAAACAAGAAAATGGAGCAGGGCAGTGATGACCCTTTACTAACTTCTGTAAATCAATTTTATTGGAGAATTGTGGGATACAGTATGTTGTATGGGTGCATATGAGTGTTCTGAGCACCACTATCTTTCTAATTCAAAGCCTAGGATTTTACCTCAATCTTCACTAAGCCTAGATGAACAGGTACCATCAAGGGAAAACATCCTTTTTTTTTTTACTTTCAACTTGTATTCTGAACCACTTCCACAGGCAGTTCAAGACCTTCGTCCTGATCTTTAAAAATACCAGTGAGTCAAGACCCAGAAACTGCATCTCTGTCCATCAACAAGACAGCTGCACTCCTCTGGGACAATGCAGTTTACAAAGCTCAGGCCCAAACGCAGGAGCGATAAGGCTAATCCAGAATCTGACCACATATAGGGTACATTGTAAAATTCTCTTCCTCTTAGATAAAGTTTCCCCACCATAATCAGAATGTTTTAAAGGTATGTGTGACCCCTCCTCTCGCTTCTTCTCCCTCACCCCAGGATAGCTTCCTCTAGGCAAGGAAGGGAAGTGAGTACAAACCTCCATGAAGTCCACTTGGGACCTTACCATTCAGATCTAATTTCCTCTGCAGTGCTACGATACTAAAGTGATTATGCATGCAGTTCTGGTCACACCATCTCAAAAAAGATATGTTAAAATTAGAAAAGGTACAGGGCAATAAAAATTATTAAGGGTATGACTTTTCAGTGTGGAAAAGAGATGACTAAGGGGGAATAAGATAGGGGCCTATAACTGTGTAGAGAAAGTAAATAAGTGTTATTTATACATTCAAATAACACAAGAACCAATGTAATTAATAGGCAACAAGTTTACAATAAACAAAAGGAAGTACTTCTTCATACAGTGCACAGTCAACCTGTGAAACTTGTTGCCAGGGGATGTTGTGAAGGCCAAAATTATAATGGGGTTCAAAAAAAAAAAAGAATAGGATAAGTTTATGGAGGATAGGTCCCTCAAGGGCTATTAGTCAAGATGGTCAGGGATGCAACCTCATGCTCTGTGTGCCCCTAGCCTCTGACTGCCATAAGCTGGGGGTGAATGACGGGATGGATCACTCAATAATTGCCCTGTTCTGTTCATTCCCTCTGAAGCACCAGGCATTGGCCACTGTTGGTCTGACCCAGTATGACCATTTTTATGGGGTTTTTTTTCAGTTTTACGTGCTAAAACACTTCATTTGAAAATGTCATTTGATCAAAAAAATTAGTGACTTTTCATTTTGTGAATTTTTTTAATCTTTCAACTTTTTATCCTAATTGGAGACAAAAATCAGTGTCAAAAATTCCATTTTCCAAGCCACTCTACAATTCAAGTTAGAGATACAAACAAATAAACAAACCACATTTCACGCACAGACACAAAAAAACATACTGGGTGAGAGCACATAGGTCTTGCAAAAGTGTGTTTAGGAAAACCATAGAATATATATTATTGCTGGGATTTTCTAATGAGTTAGGTACCTAAATCCTATTGAAAGTCAGTGGCATCTGGGTACCTAACTCCCATAGGCCCCTTTGAAAATCTCACTCTAATAATCTATTTATCCTGAGAGCTTTACAAATAGTACAAACACTCCTTCTCTAGGTTCTAGTTCAACAAAGCAGTTCAAGGTGACATCTCCCATGGTTAAAGTTAAGCAAGGACTTAAGTGCTTTGCTTAATCAGGACCCAATACCTGCTACTTTAGCTTTTGACAGACAAGAATGGGAAATGGGGTGCAACAATGCCAGAGTGATGAGAGCAGTAAATGTTAGTGTATTTTTTACTTGTTCCACAATTTATGTTTACTTTTTTAAAATCTATTCCTTGTTGACAATTATGTTACTACATCTGTGTGTCGGAACTGGAATTCAGTTTTACAGAGGTAGGGCAAGATGTGTTTTGGGAAGTGACTTCAAAAAATGACCACGAGAAAATAGATGTTTCTCAGAAAATAAATAAAGACAGTACAGCACATCAAATAATCTCCTCTGTTGTTAGCACGAGAGCATGAGGGTCTGTGGAGACATGGGCGTGGGAGAAACATGTTTCTTCATTGTTCTCATACACCTTTTATTTTACTCTAGCCACATCCTGTGGTTTCTGAATGTGTATGACTATGAAATCAAATGGTGTCCGTGCAGTTATTCAGGATTTCGTCATTTTAAAACCACTGCTCACCTCATAGCTAATATTAGTTATTACATTTCTGTGCAGTATTTGCAGATTGTGACAGGCAAGTGTTGTCCAACATCACACCAGTTTGCTTTGCAAAAAAATGTATAATGCAATCAAATAAAATAATAATGAAACTTAAATTTTGCCTTCCTGGCCAATGCAGTTTCCCCAGGCTCAAAGGAGAAATGAGAAGCTGAGAGCCAGACCCAATGGCCTTTAATACTCGTCCTTCCTCCTCCCGAGGTCAATGTTATTTGGGAAAGACAAAAAATCCCCTACTGCTTCAATAGGCTTAGAAGGAGAACAATCAGGCTTCACACAATACCCTAATCCCTGGAGGGAATCACCCCCAAAACTATTAACAAGGGGTAGAGGAGAACAGGGAGATATGAAGGAGCGGAGGATATTGGATAGAAAGTGAGGGAAGGTGGGAGAATTTGGAGAAAGATGTAGATGTGGTGAAGAGTCAGGAGGTTGGGTATAAAGGGATAGTTATGAAGCGGGTATAGGGAAGATGAAAGTCTTATCAGACTTTAGGGCTAGGTCTACACTACCCGCCTGAATCGGCGGGTAGAAATCAACCTCTCGTGGATCCAATTATCGTGTCCTGTTGGGACGCGACAATCGATCCCCGAATCAACGCTCTTACTCCACCAGCGGAGGTGGGAGTAAGCGCCATCGACGGGAAGCCGCGGAGGTCGATTTTGCCACCGTCCTTACAGCGGGGTAAGTAGGCTGCGATACGTCGAATTCAGCTACGCTATTCGCGTAGCTGAATTTGCGTATCTTAAATCGACCCCCCCCCCGTAGTGAGGACATAGCCTAAGTTTTCTCCTGTCCCTTACATTAAGACAAGTTTGGGGGGTGGGGACTGTACTGTTGTTCTTCAGTGAGACACAAATCTCCTTCATGCAAAATGTCCTAACAGCTACAGAAATTTTCCCTGTCTAGCCCCAATTCCACATCCTGTTCCAGGATATGCACTGGGAATATGTAGTGGTGTCTTAATAAGTGTGAAGCTTCAGCAGACTGCTCAGCTCTTACCAGGGGCTCTTGGGCATACTCACAAATGATATTTCAATCAGTGATTTAGCGAGCAAGGAGGCTGGGGGGTGTTTTTCAAATTCACTTATAGGCATTTTCTTCTATATGGATTATGGACATGCCTGGTTTTGCGAGTTCAGCCAATTTTGATTTGTGCATGAAGAACATAAAAGGCTGACACATGTTTCCTTACAATGGACAAAAATATTTTTTCACTGTCATCTAAGAACAGCCGAAGGGATTCTGCACAAGCCTTAACAAAAATCAGATAAACAAATACAAACTTTCTGAACTGCAATCATCCAGTGCAGCTCCAAACACACATTGCTGCAGACACAGCAGTGAAATAAAGACAGACACATGAGTGGATTTTAAGCAACTGGCTGCAACTTTTATTCACCTTTAACACGAGGCGGGATGCTACCTGGCCATCACCCACATTCTCCTATACCAGGCAATTAATTGGTTCCAGTGTGGGGGTTACAGGTATCCTATTATATAACCTGCATATTTATACCTGCCTCTGGAAATTTCCATTACATGCGTCTGACGAAGTGGGTATTCACCCAGGAAAGCTTATGCTCCAATACATCTTTTAGTCTATAAGGTGCCACAGGACTCTCTGTTGCCTATTATATAACCTGTAACTCAAGGTAGGCTCTCCTCAGCATACCCCTCCAAGACTAGCTTGTTCTGAGTCTGAGCACCCTCCACCCCATGAGAGAGACAGAGGGTGCAGAAAGGTGGGGACCTCTGCCCATGAGGGCCACAAGGTCTGACCTCGGCCCACGGATGCTCACCCTATCCAATGAGCTGAAGGCCCACCACCAAAACCCCAGGTCTTTTACCCTGGGAAGTGTTTTGTGGGTGCTATAGTAAGAGCTGCTTTGCACTGCAGAGAAAGATGTTTTGGGGGAGAACTTGGGACTGGAAGGGCTGTTGGAATTACCCTGCCAGGACTAACCAGGCTGGTGGAAGCCAGGTGAGACTATTGTGCTGTGAGCAGGCTGCTGGTGCCAGGGCTCTGAACCAAAGCTAGACAGCACAGAGGCATCCAGGGTTACAGGGTAGGCAGTGAGACAGACCTTACTGGTCTGGGTTGAACCCCACAGTGTCACAAGCACAGTGGAGTCCTGGGCCATGACTGGGGCTCCTACAAATAAAAATAACAATCATTCATTTTAAGAAAAACAAGTTTCTAGCTCTGATGTGTCAGGGAAAAATATCTTGAAAGTGTGACCCCAAAGTAAGCACAAGGGGGTGGGGCTTGTTGTAGCCACATGTCTCTGGTTCTACTGGGGTAGTGTTGGACTCCACACACACAGTCTGCCACTCAGATTGGGTAGTATCTGAGTGTTCCCTCCTCTGGGACAGATCACGACCCAACCTGCCCAAACAGGAGGACTAGTGGAAGGCCCCCACCAAGGCAGCAAATGATTTGGTGTGGTGGTGGAAGATGTAATAGGAGCCCCTGAAGTAAGTGGCTATTGATGCTTGACATGTGACCTTTGTATCCCTGGCCCACATCAGGGGACTGGGGTTAAGACTAAAAATGTCAGGTTCTTTCTCACATGCCTGTGAATTGCAACTTTATTCTCACATTTGAAATCCAGGTGGAAACACTGGAACTGGTCACTCCTTGCTGCAGGAGAGACGGGGTGTGTGAGAAAGTATGAGATAGATAGTGTGCACTATACAAGATTCCAGAGTTTTCCCCAAATTGTTAGGTTGAGATATTTGTCCCACCTGTCCCCACTTAAAGACATCTGAAAAAAAGAGCTCTGTGGGGCTCGAAAGCTTGTCTCTCTCACCAACAGAAGTTGGTTCAATAAAAGATATTACCTCACCCACCTTGTCTCACACCTAAAAAACCAAGGATTCAAGAAGAAGAAATGACTTATTTGGTAGGTTCTAGTTTGATTTTCAACACAAAAACTACACATTTTTACTACCCACTGACTATTCCCATGTGATTACCATAGAGCTGATCTCCTTCAGGTTAAGGTCAAAAGACTTTCTTATGTCTTATAAATCTAAAACTAGAGCTTGTTGAAATTTCTTGAGTCACAAAAATTCCTGATGAAGTGTGGGGTTTCATCAACATCTAATTTTTTTCATGACAAAATGTTGATTTTTGACAACATTTCCCAGTATTTCAGCAGGAAAATTCTAAACAAAACACTTTTTTTTATCAAGCTTCTAATGTGCCAACATTCTGAAATAAAACATTTTAACTAAAATGTTTACATTTTTTGTTTCAGTATTTCCAAATAAAAGCTTTTCAGAACTTTCATTCCACAAGAATTATCAGTATTTTGACTTTTATCCCTTTTTGTGAAGAAAACACATGTCAAAACATCAGAATCTCCTGTTGGATGATAGTTTAGTTTTTTAAACAGTTTTACATGAAAGATTCTCTTTTCTGCACCATCCGGTCAAGTACACTTTGAGGTAATATCTGGTGTACTTATGTATGTAATAGGGATCATTGCTGAACGTCTGCATCTTTAAAGTGCTAGCAATCGTGGTCCATACTGTGTTCTTGGTGCCAGTTGAGAGAATCATTCCACAGTCTCCATTTAGACCCTTATTTTACAGTGGGCTCTCAAGAGGGATAGCTCAGTGCTTTGAGCATTGGCCCTCTAAACCCAGGGTTGTGAGTTCAATCCTTGAGGGGGGCACTTAGGGAACCGCAGTAAAAATCTGTGTGGGGATTGGCCCTGCTTTGAGCAGGGGGTTGGACTAGATGACTTCCTGAGGTTCCTTCCAACCCTGATGTTCTATGATTCTAGGGATGCTGGAATCCACCTGCATTGAGCTCATTGATAGATTGAGGCTATATAGGAAGAAACTTCACAACTATAACTGCCTTCTGCTCCCCCACTTAGAGCTAACTTCTGTCTGATGCATCACTCTTCCCCAGTGACTCTAGCTCCTAAAAATACAAATCATAACTGTAAATAAGTGACCCCCTGTGAGAATCAAACCCTAACTTGGAACCCAAGCTGAAGAGGTAGGCTCTGTATCCACAATAGCAAAGAAAACAGATGCTGAAAGCTAGAAATTGTCTACAAGGCTTAAATAATTGCATTAAACCAAGTTGTCAACATGTATCTTATTCTTCAAGCATCTTGGGCCAGATTTTCAAAGGTTTTTAGGCACCTAAAGATGCACATATGCACCTAGTGGGATTTTCAAAAGTTCCTAAGCAGGTTAGGTGCATAACGCCTACCGATTTCAGTGGAATTTAGGCACCAAACAATTTTGAAAATCCCAGCAGCTGCCCATCTACATCATTAGGCACCTACCTACCTTTAATCACTTGACCACCCCTTGTGCCAGCGGCATGAATGTACATCAGAACCCATGCTTCCCTAACAAAACTTTCAACCCACCTGTATTTCTGAACCAGCGATTTTGATTAATCTTTTTCATATACAAGAACTTTTAATCAGGCTGGACACAAACACGTTTGCTCTATCTCTATATTCACAAATACTGAGGCTATTTTCTAGTACTATTTATTTATTTCAAACCATATTTTCCAGTGTTTTAAGAATTTGAAACATATAGTAGAAGCTCAGAGTTATGAACACCTTGGAAATGTTATGGTTGTTCTTTCAAAAGTTTACAATGGAGCATTGACTTAATACAGCTTTGAAACTTTACTATGCAGAAGAAAAATGCTGCTTTTAAGCATCTTAATTTAAATGAAACAAGCCCAGAAAGTTTCCTGACCTTGTCCATTTTTTTTTTTTTGGTTAAAACTTTTCTATATTTTTTTTTAGTAGTTTACGTTTAGTACTGTACTCTATTTGCTTCTCTTTTTTTTAATATTTGCTGTTGCCTGATTGCGTACTTCTGGTTCCAAATTAGGTGTGTGGTTGACCAGTCAATTCGTAACTTTGGTGTTCGTAATTCTGAGGTTCTACTGTAGTCACCAGGCAAGTTCAAATTCCGGCAAGTCCTATGGAATTTTTTACAATAAGACTGTTCATCTCACTTCAATTTCAGGCAAACCAGCAAATTCATATGCCAGTGCGATGAGATCTGAGCACATGAGATCCAGTTCCCTGTTAATCTGAACATTTTTTCAATTTCAGGATATGCATGCTGCTTCTTGAAGCCAGACTGCATTACCCTCACATTCAGTAGTACCTTGAACCACAGGCAGTCCCTCTGAAGTCAATGGAACTCCTCGTAGAGTAAGGAGCTACTTACTGTGAGTAAGACTATCCCAATCTGGCCCTGAATTACTATTCAGAGTAGCCACACAAGTGCTTGGCACTTTACAGACATTTAAATGAAGACAAACCCATAACCCTTGACTATTTCCTTTCTTTTAGCTCAACAAAATTGTAAACCATTTCCAATGTAACTTGGAAGGGGCTCATACTGTTCCAATGGGAGCAATGCTGAAATTTCCCCAGATTTTTGAGTGACCGATATGATAATATCCTGGACAAACCTTTTTGAATTAAGTTCAAGTATTTTAGGAGTTCACGTTATTAAGAATGCAAATGTTTATGTATTTTGGGGGATTATATGTAATTCCATGTAGGACAGGGACTGCAGCCCTTCAGGAACTAAGAACACTGGGGTTGTTAGGCAAATTCACTCTGGTTGTAACACCTCCAGAGAGCCACTATCACCGGGAGAGAAGCTTGCCTATACTGGTTCAAAATGGATTCCCCAGGGGCTAACAGACAAAGAAAGGATGTTTGGTTAAATAGCCTGAGTTTAAACTGACTCAGGGCCCTCTTTCTGATCCAGCAAATGGGCAGATGCCAATCCTTAGGGGAGGGTTGGAAGCTCTTTGGCCAGCTGAGTCCCCATAAGACGTGGGTGCTGGTTCTTAGCTGAAGCTTTGATGCATGAAAGCTTTGATGAACTTGGGACCACAGGAAACAATGCCTATGTGGGGTTTTGAAAGACTAATCTCCAACCAGAGCCCTTGTTGGAGTTGGGGGTGATCTCTGTCTTTTGCTGGGGATATCCCAGTGCAGTCAGGGAACTGTTCAGCCTGGAAATACCGCAGTCCAAAGGGAGAGAGACACATGTCTCCACTCAAGAGAGGCAATGCCTGGGGAGCTGGAGGCGTAGAGTGAGAGGCCTTCTGGAACACAGACGGGAAATATAGTTCCCTTGCACTGTGATAGATATGATGGCAATGTATATGGGATTTGTAACAGTGTGAATTGCCATAAGTGTCAACAGCAGTCAAAGCAAGTACCTTAGGAGGGAAAAGCACAGAGAAAAGACTCAATTGTCTTTTCAGGAAAGGGACAGAAAAAAGAGAGAGAGAAGAAAATGAACATCTAACAAGAAATAGGCTGGGTGAGCTATGCAGAGAAAGGAGGTTAAATTCTGAGGATCGGACAAAAACACAGCTAGTAAATGTACTATATGACCAGAAGTTTCGACCCAAATTAGGGGTTTTGTATGAAAATGAGGAACTGTGGAAGGTACCACTGTCAATGAGGCCTATGACTTAATGGCTATAGAACAGTTCTATAAATTCTGCCACCCCAATCTGAAATCATGGTTAATAGGCAAAAATCCTAGAGCTGTAACCATAGCTGGGAAATGGCGGAGCCTCCTGTGGATAATCAGCCTGGGTTTGATAGAAAACCTAATAGGGATGGAATGGGATCAGAGGATAGGGACCAGGCCCCAGCAGAGATTCACACCGTGTCGGTGGGGGAGAAGGGGGAACCACCTCCGAGAAGCCCTGGGAAGGTGTGGGGAAAAGTGGTGTTTCATATGTCACCAGTGGGGTCACTTTACCTGAGATTACCCACACCGCCCACTGAGTCGCAGTGCAGTCCTGGAAAGGGCAGCTGCAGCCCAGCCTCACTGAGTAACTGTGTGACTGAATCTCTGGAGGGAGGGTGTCTTGCAGCCAGTTTGCTGATGGCATATAACCGTCATGCTGAACCATTCACCCCCATCCACTGCCTACATGTCATGCTGCAAGCTGCCAGGTGCAGATCCACCGGCCCATCAGTGCGGGTGGAAGGAGGTAGTTAACGGGGAGACATTCACTGGATGGGCAGTGATAAAACCATAGTTAAGCCCCATGTTTTGCCAGTCCCCAAGAGGAATTAAGTTACTTCTCCGTGTATGCAAACAAATACCCGAGGAGATGGGAAGGACAAGAGCTGCTGAGCTGAAGGGCAATTTTCTAGGCCTTAGAAGGGAGGGATAGCTCAGTGGTTTGAGCATTGACCTGTTAAACCCAGGGTTGTGAGTTCAATCCTTGAGAGGATCACTTAGGAATCTGGGGCGAAATCAGTACTTGGTCCTGCTAGTAAAGGCAGGGGGCTGGACTCAATGTCCTTTCCAGTTCTAGGAGATAGGATATCTCATTTAATTTAACCTTTCCCTACCCTCAGCAGAGACTCAGGCATTTCAGAGCCTGGTGGTGCAGTGTCTCTAGCCAAAGGTTTGCCTTTGTCTGAGACAGTGCAGTGCTCTGCCCAGTCTATGACTATGGTACCCATCATGAGGAGTGTGGGAATGCCAAGTAGAATATATGACAGCTGCCCGGGAGATGACAAAGGTAACTCCAGCCTGGAAGGAAGGGACCTTCTCCCCACAGTCTCTGCATGGTGACACCTGATATAACAACTGTGTGATGTGATTCTTTCATCGAATAAAGACCCAACTTTACAGAATCTTTGTTTGTGCCTTAAAATCCTTGAGTTTCTTGCATTGGACACCCATTTTGAATTTGGTTAACCTAGTCCATAGTCTTTTCATGCTTTCAGTGCTATAGACTGTGTATAAAATCAGTCAAAATGCCATCTGGTGTAAATCAACCTATGGCTGTTGACTTCAATGGATTTAGGATGATTTACAGCAGCTGGGGATCTGGCCCATTTTATATACAGTGGTACACAAAAGAACATAGCAGCTTTCATTAAAATATTGATGAAAAATAGGTCCAACCTTATCTAAGAGCCAAATCCAATCTCTACAGACAGACATTGCTGGAACATGCTTGGGAGTCTGACACAGCAGAGATCTCCAAAATCCTCCAAGAAAAACATCTATTAAAGATATTCATCTCCTGATATTCGTCCTTTCCTATTTATTTGGCCATCCAGCATGTTAAACTATCATTAGATCACTCATTAAAATTGTTTGATACAGATCAAGTTTACTTCTTTATATAGCCTTTGCATTTAATTGATAACATATATTTTTTTCGTGGAGGTTTGGTACAGAGAGTGGAATAAACACGTTGTAGGAAGAGCAGTGACATAGAGCAGCTGTCCCACAGTAAAAGAGGACAAGCTGCAGGAGAGAGTGACACCAACCTAACTGCTGTCTGACTCCGGAGGAACAAAAACCTCAGCGCAAGCCCAAAGAGCACCGTGAAGCTCAGTTCAGAGTGGCCGTGTTTGCTGTTCTATGAAGCCCATTGAGTTTAGTGCAGACTTTTCTAGTCTACACTCTCAGCAGCATAAGCCTCTGCAAAATTTCAAGACTGAGCAGTTACCGTGGATTCTTCTAATGATTCTGTTACTGGGACTCTGGCTTTGCTGTGAGTATTTTAAGGATAGTCTGGTTTTAAGAGACAAAACAGCCTAGAAGATATTTCTTAACTCAATCTGAAACATTTTAATGACAATTCTACTTTAGACATTTAGGACTGGATCCTCTATTCCATTATAGCAGGTTTATTCTGGTGCAGTTCCACTTATTTCCATGAATCTGAGTGGTAAATCAGATCCTTCCTTTGTTTATAAAACCAATTTGACCAATATTAAATACAATTTGACTATGTTAGTCCATTGTGTTTATGGATTGGGAGCATATTTTTGGCAGTTATACAACCTGACTTTAAAAAAAAATCCTGTTCATTTAATATTTTCATAATATTTGATAGCATAACTTCATTTGTAATACAGAAGTGATCTCTTGATTATCCAACATTATTATGGAACATGAAATCTGGATAACTGACGGGTCAGATTTACTGGGATCATGACTGAAATGTGCAAAAATAAGTGGAAAAATGTGTATAATGATTTGAAGAAAATGACTACATTTATCAGGTACATTATTTCCAATGAATAGCTAGATGAAGACTGGTTGTCAGGTAAGAGAAATAAATGCTAGTTAGTTAGTTAAATTATTTTTTCCCTAATTGTAATAGCTACACAAAGTTGCCTACTGACTATGGTTCTTTTCCTTTTAGATAATTAGTGATGTAGCTATCAGTCATTATGAGTTTAGCCATTCAGTTTAATTGGATTAGGGCTAAGAACTTTAATGTTAGCAAAATTTACAGTAGTTAAGATTATATTCATTATTCAGTGAAAAACAAAATACTTGCTTTTTTTTACATGCTTTATACAGCATTTCTTACAAAAATACTTCTTCTGAACTGACGTTCTATGTTTGGGCTTAGGCTATAAGAAAAGCTTTTATTTGATAGTTTTAGCAAGATCCCTTTACTTATTTGATGGTAGAAAATAAACCTCTATCCATGTAACAAATATAACTGCTTATTTTGAACATCACTAATTAAACTGCAGTGGAAGTTTGGAAATTGCAATTTTTTGGGTGTAGACATACACGAGTAAGTTTAGCATATTATTTACCCCAATCCTGCAGTAAACTCCATGCAGTTGGAACCGTGCACCTGCCCCATTTGGGACCATAGCTTGTAAAAAATAACACAGTATGGGAGGCTTTACATTGTATCCTGCAACTGGTTCTGTGCAGGTGGATCGTGCACCTGCCAGTTGCAGGACTGGGCCCTAATTTAAATTCAGTCCTTCAATTCACTGTGCATGAGAGGATAACCGCACCTGCACAGAGACCTACTGACTTCAACAGAGGCCTAAATAATTAATCTTATAATTAAAAATAGAGTCAAAGATGGGAAGTGGGGGAGTGCTATTCCTTTCTATTATATTCCATTTCATTATTTACCAAGTAGTATGTGATTGCCCAGCATTGTGTCTATTCTACTGAAGCAGAGTGGGATTCTTAAAATCCCCAAGTGATTTAGGAGCATAACACCCAGTGAAAGTCAATGGGACTTGAACTCCAAAATCATTTAAGTGCTTTTGAGAAGCTCACCGAGGAGTGTAACAGGGCAGAATAAATCTGAATTTTCTAACAGTTTGTAACTGAAATTTCACAATTAAACTATTGCATTACTCCAATAGCATTTTTGGATTGATTGCAAAATTAATTTGTGGACAAACTGTATAAAGTAAGATTCACAAGGGGGTCTTAGATGCCTAATTGCTCCTTTAGGTGTTTAAGTCCAACATTTAGGCGTCACTGACATTCACAAAACTGCTGCTTAGATGCCACCTAACCCTGCAGGTGCTGAAAGTCACCAGGCACCCACATGTCTTTCAGTAAAGTCCCCTAGGTACCTACATTTCTGCAGTGTGTATGGACAAATCCTCCTAAGTCCCGATGGTGCTTAAGCCCCAGTGCAATTTACAGAGTGGGAAATGCCTAGCTTATTGACAGGCGTTCTCGGAGGCCCCCTAAGAGCATGCCTACAGGTTCAGTCTCTGCACAAATCACAGCTGGAGGAGATGGTGCTGATGGAATGCTCCTATGCCCATTAGCCAGAGCACTCACCCAAGATGTGGGAGACACACTAAAATGCCCACTCCACCTCAAATGGAGAGCAGAAGCCTAAACACAGGTCTGCCATCTGCAAGGGGAGTTCCCTAACAATGGGATAAGGGGTATTCTGGGGCAGGTTTCACAATCTGTCTCTCTCCCCATGAAGTGTATATGAAACCTGGGTGCTTAATTTGGGGTTGTGAATTCCACTAGGTAGTAAAATCACGTAAAAGTTTAGGAAATGCAATGCTGAGCTTGTCCCCTTGTCATTGTAGCCTGCGTTCTCTGTGTGAATGTATGTCTCACACACACATGCACTCTGACTGTCAAGGTAAAATAATAATTATCCCAAATCTATCCCCTCCTATCCCTCGGTCCACTCTTCTCTAAAGTCCTAATCTAAACTCCCTGTAGTTACTGGAAACACTCACATTGAATACAGTGTCCCCCCATGACCAAGAAAAGTAATAAACATTGTAACACAAGAACTATGAAATTTAAGGCCAGAAGGGACAATCAGATCATCTGGTCCTTTGGCCCACCAACACCATCCAGCACCACACACTAAACCCAACAGTGAATATTAGACCAAAGTATCACTGCCCACAGGAAACTAAACTATTAGGTACCACTGGCAGAGAATAGACTGAGGTGCACCAATGCCTGAGGCTCCCGTAGTGGCAGGGAAAAGATTAAGTGAGACATACCCAGATAATCCTGGCAGGTGACCCACATCTACATGCTTCATAGGAAGGCAACCCCTCCCCCCCGAAGGTCCCTGCCAATATGACTGGAGGAAAATTCCTTTCCAACCCCACATATGGCTGCTAGTTAAACCCTAGCATTTGAGCAAGAACCAGACATCCAAGCAACTAAGGGAGAGAAAGCTCGGTGCCACCGCAGAGCTCTGGCCCAGCCGCCCAATGTCTCATCTTGAGCCATGGCCATCCCTTATGCTTCAGAGGAAAGAGATTTAAAAAAATGCCCAGAATATATTGTCGGGGGTGTGTGAATCCCTTCCTGACCCCTGCTGGTGGCCAGCTGAAACCCTGAAGCATGAGCTTTATAACATCAGATGTAAATAAGAGGTGAGCTCCAGGGCTGCTGAGCCCTGCCCATCACCATCACAAGCAAGCCCAGCATACAATCAGATTCATACATTTGTCCACCTCTCTCTTAAAACTTATTAGTTTGTTTGCCCCCACTACCAGTATTGGGAGACTGTTCCAGAACCTCACCCCTCTGATGGTTAGAAACCTTCTAAGGTTTATACCCATTTGTTCTTGTGCTGGCATGTCCAGGAGGTTTAAAAACCCTGTGATCATGGAGCATGAAAAGTTGAGTTGTTGGGGTAGTTAATACCAGAACTGAGGGGACATTATGGAGAAAGCTCTGCAGGCAACTCCTCAACAAATGGGCTCCATACAAGCAGCTTTGCTGACTATAACTGTCCCAATACTTAGGGGTATAATTTTAAGTACATGTATTCAGATATGAGAAGCCATGGATTTGCAATGTTCACAAATACCAACAGGTTTCAGGATCGTTTAATACTGAACAAAATTCATTCTACTGTACATATTCACAGATAATTATAGAACCTTCAGAGTTCTAAATTCCTAAGCCTTTCTCCTTCAAATTAGACCTGGTTTACTTTTTCAGGTGGTAACCCTAAACATGTTAAATTTGAAAGGCCAAATCACCAGCTTATATAAAATGCTATAACTCCATTTAAGTCATTGGAGCTATGCTGATTTACACCTCCTGGGGATCTGATCCACTGTTTTTGAGAAATTACAAGCAACTAAGAAAGGGTCTCTAATGAAAATTGCTACCTGACCTTATTTACTGTGCAATTGCACTGCAAGCAAAGATTCTGCAAACTTGTCCAGGTGGGCAAACCTCTGCGCTTGAGCAGTCCATTTATTTCAGTGGGACCCATGTGGGCAGAAGTGTCAGCCTACATCATCCAATTGCATTCTTCGGGCCAAAAGTTTTAATGTACTAAATGAACTCTCATGATTTTCAGGTTGATATTTCTTAACAAAGTGTAAATTCAAGTGTGCATTTAGCTATTGTTCTGACAGTGCCCTGACTATTTGTAAGTAAATTACTTCTGTACAACCTGTGCCAAATTCTGCTTTCGTCTACACTTATGTTAATCCAAAGAGAGTTGATCAAAGTCCCTGGAGGGTGTTAGATTTACACTGGTGTTACCAAGACCAGAATCTGGCCTTTTGCATTTCCTTGTAATAAAATGTATTTATTGTATGTTTTTTTCAAAGGTGTTCATCTTACATGCCAAGAAATCTGCAGCTCTCCAGGTGGGTGTTTAGCTAAACATAAACAGAAAAGAAATGTACAGACAAGGCAGGAAAAATATACATACAGGTTCTGCTTTTGTTTACTGTGCTGTAAATACACTGAAGTCAACAGATATACACCAGTAAAAAATCCACGTGAGAGGAGACTCTTTACTGGATTCTCTGAAAGACTGGAAATTAGCTCTGGGAAATATAAAGGAAAAAGAAACATGGAGTTACGCAGAAATAGTTGAACAGCAGAAGAAAGGATTGAACTGATTTGTTGATATTCACTGAATAATATAATTGCCGAAGAGCTTTTGATCAGATGTAGAATTGGTTGAATAATGTAAAAATGTACCTGGTGAATAATTCATTTGAGAAAAAGTGGTCAAATTTGTAAAGTAGCATATCACTGAATGTTATTCACCCAGCAGTTGTGACATATAAATTACAATCAGATAGTGTTTTTTAGTTGAAACAGCTAAAAAAGGGACAATTTTAAAAATTAAAAGGAAAAACTATGATCCTTGCCTTGGATTTAAGGCTACATAGAATATTTGAAAGAGCTTAATAGATTTTGGAGAAATTAATTGTTTTTATTTAGTAATATTTAATTACCAGACTCTATCCCAGTTCTGCATCATGGAAGCTTTCACTAGCAGCCTTTCAGGATTTGTATAGAGCAGTAATCAAACATGCTTTTATTAATTCTGATTTTTAAAATGATATTATATATGAGTTTTCACTTAGGAAAATTGCTCACAGTTTTAAATGACTGAAATATTTAAATTTTAAATGAACAACTTACCTCAGAAACTTTTGCTGTGGTTACAGTTCTGCGGTGGCTATTTTTCCCAACTGCATTCTTTGCTTCAGTACAGTAGGGAAATGGTAACTGCACGTAGATAGACTCAGATGGAGGACCATTTTAGATCTCAAAGATTTCAAAACAGTGATAGACTGTGACATGTGCTTGCATGCAAATTGTATATATTGTATATATATATATATAAAATTAACTCCTTAAATCATTCTCAACTTCAAGAGATAAGGTGGGTGTGGTCATATCTTTTATTGAACCAACTGCTGTGAGTAAGAGAGAGAAGCTTTCTCAAGTACAAGACGGTTTTGAAAATCTTCTTACTAAATAATGAGCCAGATTAAGTGGAGTATTATCACTCTGTAACATTTCTAAGACAAATCAGCTATTAAAATCAGGCTTGATTTTGTTCCATCTCATAGACTCATAGACTTAAGGCCAGAAGGGACCATCATGATCATCTAGTCTGACCTCCCGCACATTGCAGGCCACCAAACCTCACCCAACCACTCCTGTAATAGACCCATAGCCTCTGGCTGTGTTACTGAAGTCCTCAAATCATGATTTAAAGACTTTAAGTTACAGAGAATCCATCATTTACACTAGTTTACAAGTGACCCATGCCGCGTTCTGCAAAGGAAGGCAAAAAAAACCTCAGGGTCTCTGCCAATCTAACCTGGAGAAAAATTACTTCCTGATCCCAAATATGGTGATCAATTGTACCCCGAGCAAGTGAAAAAGATCCATCAGCCAGACACCTGGGAAAGAATTCTCTGTAATAACTCAGAACCCTCACCAGCTAGTGTCCCATCACTGGCTGTTGGAGATGTCTACTGCTAGCAGTTGCAGATAAGCTACATGCCATTGTAGGCAGTCCCATCATACCATCCCCTCCATAAACTTATCAAGCTCAGTCTTCAAACCAGTTAGATTTTTTTGCCCCCATTACCCCCGAAGGCTGTTCCAGAACTTCACTCCTCTGATGGTTAGAAACCTTCACCTAATTTCAAGCCTACACTTGTTGATGGCTGTTTTATAACCATTTGACACTGATTTAAAAGGAAGTAGAACCATACTCCTATTATTAATTCATTTGGGGCCTGATCCAATGATTACTGAGGTCAATGGAAGTCTCACCACTGATCTCAGTGGGTGTTGGATCACGCCTTTGTTATGTGGTTGTCTTCATCTCCCATTGATTTTAATGGGGTTGAGGTATATCCAGGACTGTTGTAATAATTGAGCCTGACAGGCCTACTCTAACTGTGAGCTCAACTGCGGGGAAGTGGGTGAATGTCCAATCACCTATGACAACCAATGTTGATGAAGAAATGTACAAAAGGGAGACAGAAAAACACCATTAGTCCAAACAAAAAGGCCTACTGACATAGTTCAAGGACTGTGTAGAAAACATGTCAGGTAAACAAGAGGAATATGGGACTGGAAATCTCCCTCTTGGGGACCTTAAAAAGAGAGTTTGGAGTGAAAAAAAATGAATGGCTGGGAGACTGGTGGACTGGAGGAAGAGAGCTTCACTATTATGGCAGCTCCCCCTACACTATCTCACAACACTATTGGGCCCTCACTGTGCTGATCCTGAAAGATGTCCTGACCAGACCAGGCCAGTAAGTGAGCTTATGACGTCACCTCTACTTATTTTGGCTAAATTCCAAACATCACTTGTGATGTAACATTTGGGTATCTGCTGTCAACCACTCCTTCGTGTGTCCTTTTCCTTCCCCACCTTATTTCTTCTCTTCCTATCACTCTCTTTTTACCTTCTGTTTAATGAAAGTCTGGCTTTAACAACAACAGTTCCAGGCCAAGTCAACTAATTTTTTCTCCTTTCCTGAAAATGGACAGTTCTGACCATCTTTAATACCATATAGGATGGTGAAACATGGTTGTTTTTTCCTCCTTCTAAAAACTCTCTCCAGCTAAAGGGAAAGGGAATGAGGGATAATTTTAAAAAGGACAACTTATTTAATAATTTACATTTCAAATGCTTTATCTATTGTCTTCCTATATCTTTAATTAATAAAAGATTAAAATGATGTTTAATTGTGTGTTTGCCAGGGGACTAATCAGGCTGGGGTCTCTGTATTCCAAACCCTGAACCATGTTTCACTGTTGTGAAGTGCCAGGGTCATGTTGACATCTCTGACATTCTGGGCCCATTCGTTCAAAACTAAAGCAACAAGACTTTGCTCAATCTGGCTATTATGTATCAATGTAAATGTAGATGATATCTTGCAAAGAGATAGCCTGTGTGATGGGGTGTGTGTACAGTAAAGGGAGGCAGGTGCTCAGCTTCTTTCGAAGGGAAGAATAGTACTCCCCCCCCCCCAGGACAATATTGTATAAGCCATTAGTTGTGGGAGGAGGGGCTGAAATCTGGACTCATTAAGAAGTTGGCCTTTAAGAGGAAGGGTTTAGGCCATGGGAGAATAAAACACTCACCCTGGACCCCAGTCTGAGAGGACCCTGCTCCAGGGCTCTGTGCTGAGTGACGTGAAGAATGGACACTCTGAACTAAGGCTGGGTAGTGACTCCTTCAGGGCCAGATCCCCAGCTGGTGTAAAGCAGCCCCACTCCACTGGGGTCAATGGGCAAAATCGCCAGTTGGTGTAGGTCAGCATTGCTTCACTGGAGTCAAAGGACAGATCTGCAGCAGATGTAAATACCCGTAGCAGCTTTCCAGTCAATAGAGCTGCTTCTGAATTACACCAGCTGAGGATCTGGCCGTCCCCATGGCAGTATCATTCCCTGGAGAGTCAGGAGAATATTGGGGTGAGGGAACTGTCCCAAAAGCATTAAATAAGACTGTGTGAGATGTAAAATTGTGGCGTGCTATGGTGCTTGAACCCAGAAATCAGTTGCGTCTCAGCAGTCTCCACAGCCTGTTCTTGCAAATGTTTACTGTGGGTCATATTTTATAACAACCAGTTGTACTTTAATTGAAGTCATTGGGACTGATCAGTGTCACTTCGAGCCTGTCACCCCTCTCTGTGCCTCCTCCCGCAGGCTTCTCCTTCTCTATAAGCTGCTTGTCTTCACTTTCCAGGCCTATCCCCACCTCCGTCACCTCTCATTCAGCACTGAGGTGTGTCTCCTGGACCTAATTGGCCAATGATGCCACCTTCACTGCCCACTTGTTAGGTTCTCAAAGAAGCACGTTTGTGCTTTCTCCTGGGTTGCCTTTGCCTTGGGAGGCGCTCCCCATAAACAGGGGCGGCTCTATGTATTTCGCCGCCCCAAGCACTGCAGGCAGGCTGCCTTCAGGGACTTGCCTATGGGAGGTTCTCCAGTCCCGCGGCTTCGGCGTACCCGCTGTCGAATTGCCGCCAAAGCCGTGGGACTGATGGACCTCCCGCAGGCATGCCACAGAAGGCAGCCTGACTGCCACCCTCACAGCGACCAGCAGGGCGCCCCCCGCGGCTTGCCACCCCAGGCAAGCGCTTGGGGTGCTGGTGCCTGGAGCCGCCCCTACCCATAAACACCCATTGATTTGTGATGAAAGAGATACCAGGGCTCCAGAAATCAGGTGTCAGGGCTCAAGCAATTTTTTTTTATTTTCATAACTGATGTGACAAGCCCAGAGGTGCCAGGGCTATGAACTGCCAAACCTAGAGGTGCTGGGGCTCAGCCGTGACAAACCCTGGCACAAATTAAGCACTGCCACAAAAGCTACCTTGTTATCCTGTTTCCAGAGCCGGTGCTAGCCCATTGGGGGTCCTAAGCAGGAATATTTTTGCCCCTCATACTAAAACAGGCAAGATATTATAATAAAAACCAACTGGGGGCCCCTTGAGCAGCTCGGGGCAGTTGGCTTATGCCTAGGGCTGGCTTTGCCTGCTTCAAATCCCTCCTCAGAAATCTCCCTCTCTGTGATGCCAGCAAAGCACTTGACAGCAGTTACGCTGCTCGTGTCCTGAGACCATTGCCCTTTGTACTGCTCAATATTGTCTCATTGTTCACTTGTCCTTCCTCACTGAACTGTCTCCATTTGTGGTGCCTTATCTCGTACTTAGAGTATAAGCGTTTGAGGGCAAGTCTTTTTGTTCTGTTATAGCACTTAACACAGTGGGGTCCTGGCCCATTACTTGGGCTCAGTGATACATTAGTAATACTAATTAATAATAATAAAAGTGTATAAGCCCTGGGTTCAGCAGTGTTTGCAGCATCAGAAAGTCTCACCATAGACAATGCAAATGTTGCTAGTTAGATGCCAAGAACAACAAAAAAGAAAGATTGTAATTGTCATTTTAAATGCAACAAAATCTTTCCCCACAGCAACCATATTTCATTCTCCATATTTAGTTTTACTTTGTATATATTTATTTCTACATCTTAACATATATACAATGTAGCCAAATTACAGTTATGGCTTCTACTGAAGCTATATTTTCTGAACATCACAGAATGACCTTTTAAGTTTTTTTTTTCTTTTTTCCCCTCCCCAAAGCTTTGCCATTCTTAATAAGAATTGTGGGGTGGAGTTAAGAGGTTGTACCTAACTGACTAGATCTTTAATTGGCGGCTGGGAAAACCCATTTCCTTTTGAGAACACAGTATTTTGTCCCCTGACCACTACCTCAAACTACATAATTCTTGCAAAGATTTTACTCTTTTGTTACTATATTCTCAGCCACAACTCCATCTTAACAACATGGTTTTTTGGTCTGGTTATTGTTCTTTTTATTGTTATTGGGTTTTTAATTTTTTTCCCCATGAACTAGAGAAAGCAGTGTGATAGGGTATAAGAGGGAAGGGGGAAAATTGGTATGAATGGAGTGGGCTTTTAACACCTAAGATCTGTTTATGCTTTTGCTCTCTCTCTCTCTCTCTCTCATTTCTTTCTCCCCTGAGATTGCCACCTCTTTTCCTTTTGTTCCCACACCTCTTTCCATCCCACTTCATTACTTGATCAAACCCCAATCTTTCCTCCCTTTCCCTCTCATCTGGGCCTTCCCTAGGTTTTACTCTACCTCCCCATCCCTCAGTACCCTGATTACTTGAAATCTTCCTCCCCCAGTAGATGGAATCAATATTTCCCTTCCTCCTCCTCATTTCCGAACTCATGACTCCTTATCTCCCCTTTGTTTGAATCTCTCTTCCCCTCTCTGGCACATTGATGAAGTCTCATTCCCCAGTATCAGAGCTGGAATTCCTAATATTGCTGGAATCCTTCCTCTTATGAGAAGTCCAATTTCCCAGCTTCATGCTGAACCCACTTTTCCCCATTCATTTTCTGGAGACCTCATTGCTGGAGTCCTGGAGTCTTTGATCCATACCCCACTTCTGCTAAATATTCCCCTTCCACTCCTCAACTCTGCCCTCAATGGGGCCTTCCCCACAGTGCTCCCTGGGAAGATCTATTCTTCTTGCAGATGTGGGGGAATCTTCTCCTAGAACACATGGCTGCCGTGTAGAGAAGGGCCGGGGTGAGCAATCAAGGACTTCAGTGCTTCACTCAGCAGCTTGTATTGCCATCTGCATCTCTCAACCATTACATTATGAGGCAGGTGTAAAGAAGGGAGGCAACCAGTTGAATGGGCGACTTTTGCCAAAGTCTGCTCCAATTGCCTGTATGGAAAATTAGAAGTGTAGCTGGGTAAAAAATTTTAGACATAATATTTTAATGCCATAAAAAGCAGATTTGGGTGAACCAAAACATTTTGTGAATTTATGTCAAAGTCATGGAATTATTTCACTTAAAAAAAACTTACTGACTATATACAGACATTTTGTTTTGACATTTTGAACACAAAATAGTTTGATCTGAAATGACTTCATTTTAAAATTTACTTTAGTTTTATTTTAAATAATTAAAAGGGTTTCAAAAAACTTAAAAACTAAATGAAATATTTGGGGTGAAACAAAACATTTACTGTGACCCAGATTTTTTTTTACATAATTTTTCTGTTTGCTGAAAAGTTGAAGTTTCTTTGTTTTGAGTCAATTTGAAACATTTTTTTCTATTTTTTGGTTCTGCCAGCTCTAATTAGAAGTTTTAGTCCTCAAGGTTTCCTTCAGTTTATGCCATCGTTATTTCAGTCTCCTTTTCTGCTCAACCACTGAAATTTGCATCCATTTGCACTGAGCTCAGAGTGGTATATTAGGCAAAATACATAGCTGAGGAACTCCAGTTAAGTTAATAACCACATGAGGAATGCAACTGGCTCAATGTGTTTGATGTATGTATTTTCTTCCCTCAGGCTTTCTCTCTGCTCCTCAGATATTTCTGGACAAGACAACCAGTCATGAAGGGGAAACAGTTGTGGTTAAATGCAAAGTACCAGCTTTCTCTCATATCACGCGTGTTATTTTCTGTAAGGACATAAAGGATCTTGCAGTCCTACCAATGCAGGAGAATAAATTTGCATATGACCTACACTACAAAGTATCCACTAGCAATTCAGGAAGATTTGCCTGTTTGTATGAGCATAAGGACACCCATAACCAGGAGTACCGTTCTTTTCTAAGTGCTCCCCAGTACCTGAATGTGACAGGTGAGACACTAACATATCCTATTTATTGGAACATTCTCTATTATTAGGTATAATACAAACAAGAAAAATAATTGTTTCCACCACATTAACATTGTTTAGAAGTGTCGTTTTTAAAACCATCATTTTTATATATAAAAGCTTTTCTTAATGTGCAGTCCTCCTCTGAAAAGTGACAACATAATACCAGCACCCACTTACACACCTATCCAGCAATTTGTTCTGGCAGACCCTACCATCTGTGTGGAGTTTTACTGAAGTCTGGAAGAGTTATAAAGGGAATCAGGGATTTAGTCAAGAGATTAATAGACTGTAAGGCCAGAAGGGGCATATGGTGATCTAATCGGACCTGCTGTCATCACACAGGGCAGACAGTCTCACTCATTAATTCCTTCAGCAAGTCCAATAACTTCCAGCTGAGGGATCCCATTGTTCTTCCTCTGATTTTCTAGATGCCTAAGTCCCTTTGCGGATCCAGGTCTTGGGGGCCAAGTCCCATTGAAAGTCAAAGAGTCACTTATTCACTTTTGGAATTTTTACCCAAAGTCTCCAAGATATGGAGTGACTCTGAACTAAGATATAGAGTCATTAAGGGCTAGAATTCTGGGTGCTTCTATTTAACCGAAGATTTCTATCCCATTCATTATTTCAGAGGTGGGCTAGAAGTATTTCCTTTTTAAGCACTGTTGCTATAAAGCAGATTTATGTAAGGATTTCAGATTATTGCAACAATTTCCATCTCTTCCACAGCAAAAGCAACTGGTTGCAGCCATAGTACTTGTAAAGAGCAGCAGCCTGCTAAAGGTAATGAGTTTTACTATGTATGTTCTCCTTCAGCATTTAGAGCTGCTTAGACCGATGACTATTTTAACCTCACCTTTTGGCCCCTCAGTGTATTAGTTATGAAGTAAAATTGGTGCTTCGTCCCCTCATCTCCAAAACTGTGAAGCTTACAGTCTTCAGGTCCTCTGCTCCCAGAGCAATGGAAGGAATGTTCGGAGGTGAGGTGTTTGGCTGTGTGGTCCCTTCGAGTATGCAACAACTTCTACAAGTAGACACATTAAATTCAATCATGTTGTGGTGCCCACTAGACCTAACTTTTGAGTGCTTGACTTTACAACGTAAATAACATTCTTTTTACATAGTGCGTGGGGGAGGGGGGAGGGAGTTTGTGTGTGTCTGTTGTGTATGTGTGTGGGCAGAGGGGAGTTTATGTGTGTGTGTGTATGGGAAGGGGAAATGTGTGTGTATGTGTGTATTTGCATACATGCACATGTGTGCGTGTGTAATTTCCTAAGGCCTTTTCTTTTTAAAGTGAAAACCAATTTGATTATTATTCAGCTGTAAATCCCTCCCCCCCCCCCATGTATCATAGCAGGGTTGGAGCATTGATCCTTCAGCATCGCAGCATAAGAGCCTACTGCTTGTGCTATGAGACTAAGTTAATAACTTTAGTGTGCAGCTACAGAAAGCTGCTTTTCCAGAGAGGCTGATGGATGGGTTGTGGGTCCAGGTACTGACCCAGGGAGTGGTTGGGGAGAAGATGATTCCATCTCTCTCTCTCTCTTCCACCCTTGCAATTTAGGGAGGTCTTGCCCCCTGTGTTGCACTGAGAGGTGGGGATTGATCACTGGGACTCTGTGATAGGTCTAGGGAGTAGTTAGGGGAGCTTAGTCTGTCTTTCTCTCTCCATGCCCAGGAGCTGGTGGAGATCCTGTACCACATGGTGCTCCAGGAGTGGGGGATATATGGGCCACTGGCGCCATGTGTTGGGTTCAGGCATTTGCACCGGGGGTTGCTGGACCTGCCCAGATCTCACTGCTGCTCCAACAATATCCCTGGGGTTTCCTGTGCCCCTGCCAGCCTCAGAGTGCTCAGTGATTTTGGCATTGACAACAGTTTCCTTCAGAATGGAAGTAGAGAATGGAAATGACAATTTTAAACAGTTTATATCTCAGTCACATCAAAATGGAATTTCATGGGACAAAGAAAAGTCCCTTCTGTAGCCTAAAGGGATCCCCCTTGCTATATATATAGAGAGAGATATACCTATCTCATAAAACTGGAAGGGACCCTGAAAAGTCATGGAGTCCAGCCCCCTGCCTTCACTAGCAGGACCAAGTATTGATTTTGCCTCAGATCCCTAAGTGACTCCCTCAAGGATTGAGCTCACAATCCTAAGTTTAGCAGGCTAATGCTCAAATCACTGAGCTATCCCTCCCTTTGCTGAATATTAAAGGCCTATTGTAAATAGTGGGAACCTCTCAAAGAAAAGGCTGCACAAATCCTTTACACTGGAAAGTGGTAGGCAAGCTAAATATAGGGATCATTATCAGCTCCCTTTGTAATTACTTCTCCCTTATTTATTTGTCTTTCTCTTGCCTACTGTGAGTCTGATTTATGAACAATTTCTTTTCTAGGATTGTCCCTTCCAGCAATATTGGGAATCTCAGTTCCTTTGCTCCTGGTTCTAGTTGTGGCGTGCTCTCTTATGGTGAAACAAGGTAATAATAACATTCATCAGTGCTCACAACTGCACAGATAGAGACTCAGAAACAGTCACTAAAAGCCAGATGTGACTTTGAAGTTTTTATACCTAATGGGACAGAGCCCCAGCTGGTGTAATTTCGTATCGCTCCATTGGAGTCAATGGGCCAGATCCGCAGCAGGTGTGTATCAGCCCTGCTCCATTGGAGTTAGATCAGATCCCCAGCTGGGATAAATCAGTCAACTCCTTTAAAGTCAGTGAAGTTATGCCATTTCACCCCAGTTGAACATCTTGCCTTTTATATGTAAGTGCATCTCTCAGGGCTTGTCTTGATGAACACTTAGTGCATGACAAGCTGGGATGGATACTTCACACTAGCCTGCTGTGCACTCACTGTCCTTGTGGGCCCTGCTTCCATTCACTAAAAGTTCTGGAGTGCACTCTGATTTGTCCTACTTTGAAATGGAAATAAATCAAAGTGCACTGGGGGACTTTTAATGCATGACAGCAGGGTCCACTTGGCCAGTGAGTGCACAGCAGGCTAGAGCACAGTAGATTTAACCCTAGCTTGCCACGTACTAACCCTTTAGGGTATGTCTATTCAGCAAATTAATGTGTAATTGGATAGGCATACCTGTGATAGCTTTAATTTAGCTAGCATGAATAACATGAGCAGTGAAGGCCTTGTGATATGGACTCCAGTGTGGCTGAATAGTAGATAAATCAGATTTATAAATAAGAGAGCCATGTTTGGTTCACTTAGATTCATGGGTCTTAAAAAATATTGGGCAAATTCAGGAAACATCTGGGTATTCCTGAAAATGTTTGTAAATCCTGAAAGCTGTATTTGATTTAGCACAAATTATTATTTACCTGAATATTCAGTTAACTGTTCCCCACATCTAACCAGAGAGCACATACAATAGTATATGATTTAGTGGACCAACCACATACTGCAAACAACTAGCTAAAAGAAACATAGAATGAAAATTATGCAACCAACTCTTTGGTATAATAATATAATATATGGAGATATACCTATCTCATAGTACTGGAAGGGACCTCAAAAGATCATTGAGTCCAGCCCCCTGCCTTCACTAGCAGGACCAAGTACTGATTTTTGCCCTAGATCCCTAAGTGGCCCCCTCAAGGATTAAACTCATAACCCTGGGTTTAGAAAGCCAATGCTCAAACCACTGAGCTATACCTCCCCCCTTAGGCTTACAAATAGAATATTCAAAGAAATAGGGTCAGTCCACAAACAATTTTGTAACAAAAAAATCTGACTACATATGTAACTAAGCATTGTTTAACCAATTCTAGTGAATGTATAACGTATCTAAAATGGGAAATCTGCTGAACACAACTATTCTAATATATTGTTTTTGTTCTGCCAGACTGGTGCTACAATGAATAACACTGAACTGTTTTCCAGGCAATATCTTAGGATGTAAGAATGCCAGAGGGGAGATTTTTCAAAGGCACAAATGAAAGTTAGGCACCCCATGAAAGTCAAGGAGGAGTTAGCAGCCCAAATCCCATTTCTGCTTTGGAAAAATCACTCTCCTATAGACTAATGCAGATAACAAGTAGGGATCGAAATGTGTAGTATATAGATAAAAAAAAGCCAAGCTAAGGTTCAAAATTACAGTCTTGTCCTGTTTCCATTAATACTAATGTGATCTTTGCCATTGATTTCAATGGGAGCAGAGGCAGCATGGAGCAAAGTGCTACATAGAGAGCTGATTGCAGTGTGTGCCTGTTCATTTTCTTACTCTCATGACGATGTGAAGAGTTTTTTTTGATAACTCTTCCTTCTGTTTTTGTTTAGTTCAATCTAAAAAGAGACCTATAAGGTAGGAAGTGATTATTCCTTATGTTATTCCACTTACTAAAGCTTCATCTTACACTATGTTGATATGCAGAATACACCAGCCTTAACTCTGCCTCCTGCCCCTAATCCCCACCCCCATCACATGCAATCAGATATTCTTCCTACCTTCACCAATTCTGTGATGGTAGGAAGTAGCAGACATAGATCCCATGCACCCTTCTCACCTGCCACTCAGAGGATGAACACCTCTCCCTAGTCACCTTCCTTGTAAGGACCAGAGACCACCCTATTCCCAGCCACCTGAAATGTTCAAGGAGGGTTGAGCTCTGATCCTTTCATGTGTCTCAGCCCCCATGAGCCTTTGACCTCCCCCCACACTTCTTCATGTCTGTGAGCCCCTATGAGCATCTGACACCCCCCCAAACACACACACTGTTCCATGTATCTCTGTCCTCCCACAGTGTCTTCTCACCCCTATGGTTTCCACCCCATGTCTCTGGCTCCCCCTCCTGGGAATTTGATGGCAGAGAGAAAGAGAATGCAGAGAGTTCCAGCAGGTTGGTGGCACTGAAGCTGGCATGGGTTAGTGTGTGAGCAGGGCTATGTCCTTCTTGTTAGCAGAGGCTGAGTCCCTGTCTCTGGAGATCCTGGTATGTTCTGTCTCTTATTCAATGAATGGGAGACAGATGGACACCCCCGGAGACTGGAGGGGAAGCTAGCAGGGCCCCTCTCAGAAGACTTTGAGGTAGAAGGGGGAGCCAAGACCTAGAGGTTCAGTGGTGGAGATGGAGTGGCCAAATACACATGGGGGGGGGGGGGTCATAGGGCACATGGGGAATGGGGGTGATATCAAAAGCACATAGAGGCATTATGGGGCAATAGAGGCACATGGGGCTCAAAACACCAGAGGTATGTGGGGCAGCAAAAGCACAGGGTGTACATGGAATGCTACTGTTCAGCCACTAGGTAGCTCTGTATGTAAAATACCTTATTGAAATGACCCTCAGCCATACCTGGCAGAGCATTAAAGGATCTTATGATGAACACATCTAAGGTGTATAAGCAATTTCTGTGACCAGTCCATATCTGAGACAGAGAAACATGACATAGTGTCTGGAGTAATCTAAGAAGAAAATTAGAAGGAAAACAGCAACAAAGGTTGCAAACAGAAGGAACAAAGCAACAAAGGTTGCAGGATCTCATCAACATACCACTCTTCAATGCCCCAGGGACCTTCAGCTTTGACAAACCTTCACAATGGACAGACTGGAAGTAATATTTTGCAAGATTTCACATTGCTACTAAGCTGCACAAAGAAACGGAAGGTATGTAGGCATCTTCTTTAATCTATGCTATGGGGAAGAAGGCAGAACATATCTTTAAATCTGTTGACATTACTGATGATGGGTACAAAGATGACTATGAAAGGGCTCTAACTATGTTTGAGACATACATTATACCCCAGAGACATTTGTTTTTTAAAAGAGCTTGTTTTCACCAGAGTATAATGCTGAATGCTTCATAAGAGTTCTGCGTACATTGGCTGAAAACTATGATTTGGGGAATGCAAAACATGAAAATATCAGAGACAGGCTGGTTATTTGGTTAACAAATAAAATTCTTTCACAGCAGCTACAGCGATTTAACCCTAGCCAGAACTATACAGAAAGCAAAGCAGTCTGAGCTGGTGAGACAGCAAAAGGAAGAGCAAATTATCAAACTTGAAAAACAAGAAACTGTCATAAAAGCTGTTAACAGATGCAACATGAGTGCCACAATTCATTACCATAAGACCCCTGAGGCAAGAAGAAAGAATTCCAAGGCTAAGAGGGACAAATTCCAGCCTACATGTACAAGGTGTGGAAAAAAACATATCCCAAGAGATGATGCATGTCAAGCCACAGGAACACGGTGTAATACATGTATGAAATATGGACATTTTGCAGCTGTTTGCCATACCAAAGCAATCAGGGAGTTGACTGATATTACAGACGATCAAGAGCCATTGTTTCTGGGATCTATCACTTGTGATGACACAGAACCTAACTGGATAATGAAATGTTCATGGCAAGACTATTGACTTTTAAAATTGATGCAGGAGTTGAAGTCACCATCATCTCAGAAGGGACTTACAATCCCCTTCAACTCCTCCTGAGAGCTGAAATCAACTTACACACCTGTGACTAGCCCTGGAGGTATCTGAACTGAATGGGCCTGTTCACCACAGAAACAACTTACAAAGCCAAAACTTTGCATTCAGAATGCATGTGATCAAAGGATTAAAGATTAACAACCTTCTCAGCTGCAGCATGGGAGCCAGGATGGGCCTCATGAGAAAGGTAGAAGAACTTGATGGAGGACTTAGTGATATTGGACTTATGAAAGGAGATCCAATACAAATCAACCTAAGAGACAATGCTGAACTATACCGTGTACAAACATCCCTGTCAGAGAGACCTTGGAAGAGCCTATCTGAAGACTTATGCAAATTCAGAGGGCATTGTTAGAGGGCTTTTCCTTTACCTTCTCCCCTGGTTCTTGCCATGTAGACAGAAAGCAGAAGACCAGAACTCCGAAATGCAGGCAATGCAATGTTTATTGGGGTTAGTTCCAAGCAAGCATATACTGAAGCCCTTCACACCAGTTGGGCTTATCTCTATATGCTGACAGAGTCTGTTCTCCAGTGTTCCCTGCCCAGCTCTGACATCACAGAGCATTTACCCCATGTTCTCCTTCCCAGCTTTGACGCCGCAGAGCCTTGCCTGTGTCCCTGTTCCCCGTTCCCTATTCTCTGTTCCTGTTCCCGTCCCCTCCCCCCTTAGCAAACATGATTCTAAGTCTCCCCTACACTTCCTGTTTGACCCCTGTTTATATAGTAATATTCTCAGCTATACCTTAACCTAGCATTTTACTGAAATTTAACTAACCAATCCTAACATATTGTAACATAATTCTTTACTCAATTATATCCCACTACCCTAATTAACTTACACCTAGCAAATCTATTTATACAGCAGGCAGAAACAATTAGAGAACCAGACAGATTAACAATAGAAAAGTTATGGCCATAAAGATAAAACAATACAGAAATGAGAATTTTACAACCACAACCATTGATAAGTGATTTCTTGCCAGACAGGATGCTATCAAACTAAATTTTCTTTAACCATCTTAAGATCTGTTTCTTTATCTGGTGGTGATGGGCACTATCAGCCCAATACCACCTTATTTCACTGTGACTGGTTTGAGATGTGAGGAGGTGACCATAGGCTTCCCAGCTTATGGCTGCCCCTGCTGCTTAGCCAAAGGCCTTAGCCTAAGAACAAGGCCTCAGACTATCCTAGTGAGAGAAGATCCATACACAGGTGGACTGTGATTTTGATTCTTTGTTTTTATACCCCTGTAACTAGCTAAGTGATAAAAATACACCGACGCTCCTAAAGTACAGGCCTTTACAGACAGGCCCGAATGTCTATATTCTAACAGGCATCATTACATGGTCACTGCAGACTATTTTTCTAGGTAGATATAAATAATGTACTTGAAAGACATAACATATTGCAGTGTAATTGAGAAACTGAAATTCACTTTTGCTCACTTTGGTATTACAGAGCAATTAGTGATGGAGAATGGACCACAATTCACTGCAGAAGAATTTGAGTCATTCCAAAAAGAATATGTTTTTTGTCATATTCGTAGAAGCCTGCATTACCCACAAGTGAATAGAGAGGCTGAGACAACTGTACAGACAGTTCAGAAAATCCTAAGGCAGGAATATCCATTCCTTGCTCTTCTGAACCACAGACTGACACTAATAGCAGCTACTGGGCATAATACAGCACAACTTCTGATGGCAAAACAACTCAGAACCACTGTTCCAACTTTGTAAAAAAAATCTATCTCCAAAGTAGCCAAAAATGAAGAGAGTAGCCAATTCAGATAAAAAGGCAAAAAAAGCTTACAAACACTTTTAGAACCGATGTCCTACAGTTAGTGAACTGATGGGTCTAGAACCTATGGCCCATGTTCATGTCAAATTGGATGGGAAAAAAAGGATGGATAACTCCAGTTCTCATAAAGAAAAAGAATTCAGAGCACAGATCGTATGTGATCGAGACCAACAATGGAAAATTCGACAGAAGCCATCAACATCTACAGTTTGTTCCTTAGAAAGAACAATCAACAGACCAAATTGTACAGATGGCAGATGCGGAAGAAGAAGGCTTAAGGATTCCAAACTGACCACAGCCAACAGTTGCAACTAATGGACAGCCAGGTGGCCAAGTTGTTATGTGTGTGGGTCATGGAATTAGAAAACCTGTATGATTCAAAGACACTTAACAGACTGACCTTTACTGAACTTAAATGATCAAGTGTAAATACTGTAAATAGAACTTAAAGGGGAAGCTGGAGAATATCATTCAGCGATTAGGTGGCACTGTTTGTAAAATACCTAATTTAAGCCAAGTTCAGCCATACCAGCCAGAGCGTTAAAGGATCTTATGATGAAGAAACGTGGTGTGGATAATAAGCAAGCTCTGTGACCAGTCCATATCTGGTACAGATGAACAGGACAGGACCAGAGATACATAGCAGGGATTGAGGGGTGAGAGGAATATGAGGTGCAATAGAGGTACACTGGTAGGTCATAAGAACATAAGAACATAAGAAAGGCCGTACCGGGTCAGACCAAAGGTCCATCTAGCCCAGTATCCTGTCTACCGACAGTGGCCAATGCCAGGTGCCCCAGAGGGAGTGAACCTAACAGGCAATGATCAAGTGATCTCTCTCCTGCCATCCATCTCCACCCTCTGACAGACAGAGGCTAGTGACACCATTCCTTACCCGTCCTGGCTAATAGCCATTAATGGACTTAACCACCATGAATTTATCCAGTTCTCTTTTAAGCTCTGTTATAGTCCTCGCCTTCACAACCTCCTCAGGTAAGGAGTTCCACAAGTTGACTGTGCGCTGTGTGAAGAAGAACTTCCTTTTATTTGTTTTAAACCTGTTGCCTATTAATTTCATTTGATGACCCCTAGTTCTTGTATTATGGGAATAAGTAAATAACTTTTCCTTATCCACTTTCTCCACATCACTCATGATTTTATATACCTCTATCATATCCCCCCTTAGACTCCTCTTTTCCAAGCTGAAGAGTCCTAGCCTCTTTAATCTCTCCTCATATGGGACCCGTTCCAAACCTCTAATCATTTTAGTTGCCCTTTTCTGAACCTTTTCTAGTGCCAGTATATCTTTTTTGAGATGAGGAAACCACATCTGTACGCAGTATTCGAGATGAGGGCGTACCATCGATTTATATAAGGGCAATAATATATTCTCAGTCTTATTCTCTATCCCCTTTTTAATGATTCCTAACATCCTGTTTGCTTTTTTGACCGCCTCTTCACACTGCGTTGACATTTTCAGAGAACTATCCACGATGACTGCAAGATCTTTTTCCTGACTTGTTGTAGCTAAATTAGAGGATAGAAGCACATGCAGGCAGTGATGGGGGTCACAGGCACGTGGAGGGTATTAGGGGTTTCTCAGGACCAGTCACCTTGTAGGGGGCAGGGGGAGTTTGAGGACTCTGGGGTCCTAACTTCCTGATGTGTGCCTCTTTGACAGAGTCCAGGGCCTTCCAGTGAGGTTGGAGTAGAAGAGCAGGTGTCTGGAGGAGTGAAGAGTTTGGGTGGAGTGGGGTGGAGCTGCGGAGAATATTTGGGGACCCAGGCTGAGCTGACCCCCATGGCTAGGGGTAAAGTGGGGAGCTGGAGTTTAAGGGGGGATTTTCTGGACAGGGAAATAGGACCCAGGCATTAGAACCGAGAGACCAGATACTGGGAGAGCCAGTGGGATGCAGACTGGGGCTATTGCAGTTTCTTGCCCAGATAAAGGGAAGCCAGACAGGAGCAGGAATGCACTGGTGGGTGCTTCCTGGGAAGGATGGGGTTTACACTGAACATATGGAAACACCATCCTTCTCCTGGACTTTGTCTGTATCTCCCTTTGAGCTCTACTGATGAAAAGGGATCCACAGTAGCGAGGTACTATTGTTATCATTAGAAAGGCAAGGGCCCTTGCTGTGCTTTCCCCTTGGGGTAGTTTGGCTTGGTGTAGGCAACTGGTGAACTGCTCCTGTGGGTGATGGGATATGTGCAAGGAATGAGTGAGTGTGAAGTGTTGGGGGTTGGCGTGTGGACTGAATGGGTGGGTGGAAAATTAATGTGTGCATGGACTAGTCATGGATGCATGTTAAATGGGTAGATGTGGAGTGTTGGGTCAGGTGTGCAGACGAGAGTCTATAATTATTCAGTGTGTATGTGAACAGACTGAGTGGTCAGGTCAGTTTTGTTTGAATCGGGGCAAGTTGTGATGTTAGCTGTGTCTGGGCCATATGTGAATAACTAGTAAGCAGGTGGGTGCAATGGAATGGAATGAAAGTGGATGTGGAATTAATGCTAGCTGAGAGGTAGGGAACAAATGCATGGAGTAGGCATGGGAAGGACAAAGAGGCCACCTATCTGTGAATCCATGCCTATGTAGGCAAATTTATGCAGATACATGTAAAATAGAATGTACTTTTTTTGTTTGGTTGGTTACCAGGGTTGTCAGGTATGCAATCTTTCACCTTCAGGGTTGCTCTAAATTACACCAAAGACTGTACCAGCACAGATTTGGGTAGGGGAATCACAGAGTTGGCTTAAAGCCATCTTTGCAACCCCTTCCATCTCAGCTGCACTGAGTTCTCCTCAGCTGCAGAGAAATATCTGGGGCCTCAGTGTCCAAGGGCTTTTTTTTTTTTTTTTAGTTGAAAACATAAACAACGGGATGGGTCCTGTATCTTATTCTAAACATGAAAAGTTTCTGACTCATGTGATGTATAACAGCAGGACAGTGTTCTGAGGAGAAGGCCTTGAAGGTGAGAATGCCCTGCCACAGATCATGTTAGCATTTCACCTGCAGTAGGGGTTTGCAGGATGAGGCCTTGTGGACAGGGTCAGGCCTGAATGCCCATTGAGAGCAGTTACCACCCCTCAGGAGCAGGGCCGACTCCAGGGTTTTTGCCGCCCTAAGCAGGAAAAAAAAAAAAAAGCCATGATCGCGATCTGCAGCACTTCATTGGCAGCTCTACCGCCGCCGCTTCAGTCTTCGGCGGCAATTCGGTGGCAATTCGGCGGCCGATCCTTCGCTCCGAGAGGGAGTGAGGGATCCGCCACGGAATTGCCGCCGAAGAGCAGGATGTGCCGCCCCCCTCTGTTGGCCGCCCCAAGCACCTGCTTGCTGAGCTGGTGCCTGGAGCCGGCCCTGCTCAGGAGGTGCTTCACAGCATCCCGCACCAGCAGGCCCTAAGGAGCTTCATCCCTTGTACCAGCTACTCTGTAGCACCACTCCCTGACATCAGGATGGAAATCAGAAATGAGGGCAGCATCAGGTCTCACCAATTTTAATGGATTTCTGTTTTCTACAGGGAGCAAAGTCCAAGATACACCAATGCCATGATCACCGAGGATCAGCTTCACTGTAAGAAACTGCTGTATACTCTTCCACCCCAGTTTTAAGATTTTTCTCTATATTTACACGAGGGCAAATAAGAAAGAGAATGAGGTGACAGGAAAGCTAGAAATTGCCAAAGGAAATAGATACAGCAAAACAAAGAAATTATAACTCTTCAGTTATACATTCATTCCCATATTTCCAAAATAGAAGACCAAATTAATTATTTTTTTGTGTATTTTGTAAAATTTATTTGCAGTGCTCTCAATTTGAGACTACATAGATCACTATTAAAATGAACAAATGTAACTTTGTCAGATTGAGTCTGATTTTCTTAGATTATTTTTTAATTCTATTTCCTATTTAAAATATACTTTTCATGTTCCCTCTTTACCATGCAAACCAAATCTTCTGGAATACAGTTTTACAACCCAGAGGCCTGTCAGTGTTCACTATTATGTTAGTCTTCCATGGCCATGTTTTAACACTTTTATTCAGGAGGATATGGTGCACTGGCCTTCTTTTTACATGTATAGGGACTCTGCACTTGTCTGACCAGTCTATGGGGGCACATTATGCTGGGGTGGTGTTACCTGATTTGCCCGTTACTTTGCGGTATGCTCATTTATTAGGGTTACTCTTCTGGGGGAGGGGGTCTGTAATTCTATTAATGTACTGCTTGTGTCACTTGTGTGTTCATATGGAGCTCTACTTCTCCTTTCTGCATGTCCCCTCCCAATGGAGCTATCCTGCAGGACCTAGGTTCCCCAGGGCTGGGTTCCTCCAGCCCCAGAATCAGAAGAACACACACACACACACACACACACACACACACTAACAGAGCAAGTTTGAGTGGACTGGGTCAATCTGCACCTTCAAGCTGACCCCTTATATGTCCCTGGACTCAGTGGTCTGGGTCAAGCAGCACTTCCAAGCTGCCACCCTTATGTGCCACAGGTACCACACCGGAACAGAGTAAGCCTGAGCAGGCTGGGTCGAACAGCACTTCCAGGCTGCCACCCTTATATGCCCCTGTACTCAGCGGACTGGGTCAAGGAGTACTTTCAAGCTGCCACCCTCATATGTCACAGGTTCAGCACGTCCCTATCCCCACTTTCATGTCACACTTATTCTGGTAGTAATTGATGAGCCAACCCCACAGTATTTTTGGGTGCTACAGGGATCTTTAGCTTAGGTAAAAGAAGTGTTGCTGCAGAGTAAATGGGGAAGCTAAAAACACAAAAGAGTAAAGTTCAGAGAGAGAGAGAGAAACAACCAGCTTAACCATAAAAGTTATTTATTGAATAATAGTGATAACCACACGGAGAGCCTAAACAAACATAACAGTTACATTATTAAAGCTTACAAAGGTCAAATATAGAAAACTATACCTGCCTGAGGTAGAAAAGAAAATAGAAAGAGAGAGAGAGAGAACTGGGATCTCACCAATCCATGAAACTTGGGGTTTCCAGGTGATGGTGGTAGCTCAGGGTCCTGAGTGCTGGAGACAGGCAGGGCTCCCAGCACGATCAGTCAGGAGAAGATGAAATCCCAGTGGAACTGATGCAGAGTTTAGATCCATGCATCAGAACACTTACTGGAGTATGGGGTAGGGGGCTTTTGTAGGGAAAATACAATGGTTCAAGGGAGAACACTAGATTTGTTTATGGGTAAACTGATGACTCAAGGGTTTTCTTTAGACTAGACAATAGGAGCTGATCACTCTTGGCTATGGGTGGTGTTTCTTTCAGGGAGCTCACAATGCAATTAAGCTGCTTCCGTATTTTGGATATCAATCAAGGATTCATTACCAGAATTGGTCTGATAACTGCTGAGCTGGGTGTGTGCAGGCATAGGTTCATTAACATCTGGAGCAGAGATCCCCCAGGATGCTGTGCTTCCCTGCTTTTCTGGTCCCAGAGTTCAGTGCGGTTCTTGCCTTGCAATCTCTGTTCTCCATTCTGTACGCTAATGGTGATGCCTCCCTGTCCCATCTTTGATGCAGATGAGGCAATGGGGAGTTGCCTTAATCCTATCACCCTTGTCAGGAGTGGTCTAGGTGTGTCTCCCACTGCCCTTCACTGCTCTCTGCAAGTCTTTTCTCTGATCGGTTTTGGTTCAAGCAGAGACTGGGGGAGGGGGGTGTCCTTCATGAGTCAGACAGCCTGGATACTGTGCTCTAGTTCCCCAAGAACACAGAGCTGACTGGTATCAGTGGAACTAGGTATGTAGAAGACCCAGAGCTGGGGATGTCCTGAAGAGGTTAACTAGACCCCCAGATAAGAAGGAGCAATTCTGCCCTGTGGCCCTGCCCACCCAACCCTGTATAATTCTTGTGACCCTACAATTTCCCTGTGTCCCTATTGAAGATTTTCTTCTTCTATTTATTTCTCTGTCCCTCCTCCACACCCCGTTTTCTTTCCCATGTTTTTCTCCCCCATTTCTTGCCTTTCACTCTCTCTTTATTTGGTGCTCACACTCCTGAGCTATGCCCATCCTCCATCCTTCCAGTTTTCTTTCCTCTGCCTCCTTCTTTCTTTGCCACTTACCGCTGGCCTCTTGCTGCTTCCCCCATTCTTTCTCCTCACTCTTCCTTCCCCATTAAATCTTTTCTCATCATGTGTACCACCTTCTCCTTTACTGGGGTAACCGTGAGTGTAGTGAGAGAATCCACTGGGATAGTATGGCTTCTCTGAGCCGTAGTAATAGATACAGTACCAGTTGTATGGGGTTAAGGAACCTCTGTATGGGGATCAGAGATAAAACAATATGTTTAAAGGCCAATGGAAAGAAGCTATAATGAAGGGAGAAAGTGAGAAGAAGGGAGATAAAGGGATGAGTGAAAGCAAGGAAATCCAGCAGTCAGGAAGGGATGGTGTCGCATGGGCAGTCAGATGAATTACAGGCTGACATAACTCAGGCGGAGACTGGTGTAAAGAAAGGAAGGACACTGAATAGGGTAGAAATGGTGGGACAGACATTGTAAAAGCTTCCACTGGAGAGTGTAAAGATTTTCTTTAAAGAAACTGGTGGGACTTTGACCAGAACATGAGAGAGGTGCATGATTCAATCACAAGGAGGAGGTAGAACCACAAGAAGATGGTAGAACTGATGGAAATGTGGCCCCCAGATATTCCACAAAAGAGCTCAGGGGGCTGGAGCAAAGAAAGTGGGTGTGAGGAGTGAGCCAGAGCTGAGAAATGAGGGCATGAATAGAACTGTGAGAGAGGGAAGTAAAGGAGTACAGTGCAAAGGAGAGGGGGGCTAAAGGTAAAGTGCTCGTTCAACTGCTAGGGAGACTTTAACTTTCATTTTCCATAAGAACATGAAAAAAGTAAGAACAGCCATACTGGGTCAGACCAATGATCCACCTAGTCCAGTATCCTGTCTTCCAACAGTGCCAATGCCAGGTATTTCAGGGGGACGTAACAGAAAAGGGCAATTATCAAGTGTACCATCCCATGTTGTCTAGTCCCAGCTTCTGGCAATCAGAGGTGAGGGACTCCCAGAGCACAGGGTTGCATCCCTAACCATCCTGACTAATAGCCATTGATGGACCAGAGCTAGGGTAATCATACATCCTGTTTTGGCCAGGACAGTCCCCCTTTTTTAAGCACTATCCTGGACGTCCTGACTTCTTTGGCAAAAATGGGCACTTGTCCCATTTGCTCTTTCCAGTTGTAAGTTGCGCTGATCAGTTGGCAAGAGCAATAGGAACATATGCCCAGTTTTGCCAAAAAAGTGGGTTGTGCCCCCTGAGGGGAGCACGGAGGTATGTTTAGGAGGCCAGTGGCAACACAAGGCACTGGGCGGTGGGGCTCGTGCAGTCAGCTCAGGGTGGTGTGGGGCTCAAGCAGTCAGCCCCAGTTCTGGGTGGCATGGGGCTTGGGCAAGCAGCAATGCCAGGTGGCTTGGGACAGCCCCATGGGTGGGGGGGGAGTCTCAAGTGAATAGTCATGGCAGGAGGCTCAGGCCAGCCCCACGCCGTATCATGATTTGACTTTGGTAAATATGGTCACCCTAACCAGATCATGATATAAATGTTACTTTAATCACTATCAATAAATTTGGAGATTTCTGACTTTATTTCGTTAGGCTGTTTTTTGAAGGACACTTTTTAAAAAAAGAGAAAATGTAGTTTTAATATTTGGTTTACAAAATTCTGTCTTCATAACGTCAGATCCTCACAAATAGCTGAGTAGATTTTTCTCAAGCTTTCCAGAAACATTCCCCTATAAGGGATGAAATAAGCATGATAAATTGCAGCCCAGGTGTTGTTATTTCACTAAGTGATTAAAGGAGTTTAGCATGAAAGTGACACTGAGTCATATCCAATATCACTAGATTAATGCGTCTTTATAGCTGAGAATTTAAGTGCTCAGAACTCAGGAAACGCATCTGTGTGGTTCCTCCAAGACCTGCTTTATAATACAGAGTACAGAATGAGATGATTTTTAAATGTTACATGAATGCAACGATGTCTTAAAATGAGAGCTAGAAAAGAATTGTGGCTCATTCTGACCCATAACTGTATCCAAGGGCATTGGAGGGGACTTTAATGAGCAGCTCTGCTCTGTGATGCTGACTTTGTGAAGACAGAGCTTTGGATCTCTCCAGTGTGACTTTATGTCCTATTGTGTTGGGAGCAAGAATTGGAATACTTTCTTGTTTGAGAACTGACACAAGTTCTCTGGCATTTCACTGGAAATTCATAAGGATGAATTAAATGTAAGTCTTTTCCCAGATGCCTCGATTGTTGGACATGGAAGTGATACAGTAAGTGAGACTATCAAAGTTATTTATATGGACCTTTCTATAGTGCATGTCACCAGAAAATTGCAGATTTGAATCCAAATTGGAGTCCGGATTTTGGCTTTTAAATTTGACCAGAAACTTTTAAACTTTTAAATATTTAAAGCCCTTTTAGCTACTCTTATTCGTTTTTTTTTTCAATCCAACAGCAAATATGAACCTTCAAGAATCTTAATCCTGCTCCCTAGCAAAAATAATTGTGACTCATTTTTCTGTGCTGTCTGAGATATCCTGAAGTTTGAATTTTAAATAAGGCCAAATATATGCAAACTGGATAGAGTCTGGAATATTTTCTTTTGCTGGATGAATAGTCTCCCTCTGTTTTTTTTTCCCCCACTACTGTGTTGTTGTTGTTGTTGTTGTTTTAGTTTGGTTTGGTTTGGTTTTTCTTTTTTTGTTTCCTGGGATTCTGTTCTGTGTTTACTCCTTCTAATTTATTTGTTATAGGTGTCTCTGAAGAGCGGGAAATTCATGGGGTTTCTATAATTAAAGTTCACTTATTGCCTAGCTATGTGACTATGTCTTAAATGTACATTTCCAGACTTTCTAAGATGTAGTTGTTTCTTTAGAAGTATATGTTTGCGAGGTATAAAAGTATCTATTTGGGTTTAGTGCAATATGTTTTAATCTAATTTCACACTATCTTAATGAAGTTTTTATGTGTAGGAATTTCCCATATTTTTACAAATTAAATGAGGTGCTTGAAAGTTAAAATCTAACGGGCATGAAATTCTTTACAGGCTGGATGCATGAAGTTATTCTGGGAGGGACCCAAGTTTCTGAAGTTTAAGGGCTAGAGTCTCTTGCAACCAGGTTTCACTGAGTACTGCAGCACTGTCAGGGAGCCAGTTACAGTTCCTTAATTCTCTTCCCAAGTGCAGCCCAGGTTAGAGCAGGCATGGGTCTGCTCTAATTTGCATCAGCCAACTATGGGCTCTAAAGGTATGACTCTCTATACTGCAGCTGGGAGTGAGCCTCCCAGCCCATGTAGACAGACTTGCACTAGCAGGGCTCAAGCTAGCACACTAAAAATAGCCAAAGGAATCAAGCCAAGGGAGTCAGGTAGGCTTCAGAGCCTCAACTCTAGCCCGAGCCACAATGTCCACACAGATATTTTCTGCACACTACTTCAAGCCCCGCTTGCATGAATCTGTCTACCCAGGCTGGGAGGCTTGCTCCCAGCTTCAATGTAGACATAGCCAAAGGGACAGTCCACGGCTGGGAACTCCCCCATGTTGGGAATATCCTCAGCAGGGCAGTTAAGGGAAAACGTCAAGTGGCACAAAGGATGTGAAATAGGCCAGTAAACAAGAGGTCCTTGAGCTTTACCAGGCTGTTGTACTGTGTCCAGAATGGGGTGTCAGTAGATCAGGGCCAGAGAATGGGTAGCTTACATAAGAGGGTTCAAACACCACAATAAAAATGTAACCCTTAAAACTTAAACCCACAAAATTGGGTGTAAAATGTGAATCCTATTTCAGCAGTAAGTAAGAGAGAGCTAGGTAGTCTCACTCCTCAAATAAACTTTCCAATGACTTAAATTCTATCCAAAAAAATTCTCTTTTGGCTGACAATTTCTATTCCTTTTTAAACCTATGCTGCTTATTGCTTATGGTTCAATTTCTTCTAGATTCTAGAGGTATTTTTCCATTATTTTATTTTTCTTTCTTTTTAAAGACGAATTAAGAAAAAAATCACAAGTTATTTTGAGTCATCACTAATTTTGTCCCCTTCTTTGTTTATTAATGGATATTCTGCTCATTCTCCCTAGTTGTTTTCCTCCTGATAGATTAATAAAAGTCATTATTTTCCTTAATATTTTTGGATGTATTAATTCATTCTGCTTTTTTAAAAATATGGCCTATTCTTTCTCTGCAGACTTTGCATAAATGCATTTTTCAGACAATTGATACCTTTGCTTATTGTTTTAAAGAGTTTTCCAATCAGAAGAGAAGAGTCTGTGATCTATTCACTGTTTACCTTCATACCAAGGCAGGGAGTGGTTGATCCTCCAGAATCATAAACAGAACAGCCTTTCTTTCATCTCTCTGAGACTGGTAAGCACATCCTACTCCATCAGTTAAATATTGATATCTTCCCATGAATACAGCATGGATAAGGTAATTAAAGAGTACCCCAAGACTTGATCTACAGTTAAAACTTTTACCATCATAGCTATGTTGGTCAGGGGAGCTATGGTGTTGCAAGAGTGTTTCTATCATAGCTAATGTCATTCAGGGAGGCGATGTTTCTATACCAGAAGAAAAATACCTTATATTGGTGTACACTGCACCTACACTGTGGGCTAGATTCACAAATTAACTTAGGCTTGGAGACGCTCTGTGTCACCAAGGCTAACTTTTAGGCATCTAGAAAATCACTGGTGTCTGGTCTGCACTGCAGAGTAGCTTGACTCAACTACATCACTCAGGGCTGTGAAAAATTTCACTCCCTGTGCAATGTAATTAAGCCAACCTAAGCCCAGGAGGTCGATTTACTACAGCAATGGAAGAACCCCTCCTGTCGCTGTAGTAAGTGTCTACTCTACAGCAGCACAGCTGCAGCAGGGCTGCTGTAGCATTTCTAGTGTATACAGGGAGTCCTCAGGCTTACGACACAATTCATTCCTCAGAATTGCATTGTAAGTCAAAACCTAAGTCGAAACTGCTTTACCCATAGGAATCAATGGTATAAAGGGGGGATTGGTTCCTGAACCAAGGCTTGATACACTATTTTCACCACACTAACCCAGATTTTTGTACTAAATGAATTATAGATGACTGTATTTTGTAAACAGCATTGAAATAAACATATAAACTCACATATGCTTTGACTCAGAATGCTGGCAACACAGGCTCAGAAAGCCAGGGAGAAGGGCACACATGCTGAGCCTCAGCCAATCACTGTTCAAGCTTTCTGATTGGCTGAGCCCGGGAGCAAATCAAAAACAACCGACAACCCTACCCGGCAACAAGCTACCCTGTTGCCTCAAAGCCAAGCAGAAGCGACCCCTTCCAGCTCCATACCAGTACTGTATAATGCAAGCAGGAAGTGATTTCAAGCAAACTTTATGCAAATCGAGTGTCGTAAAGGCAAAACAAGTGTCATAGGGGCAAAACGGGCAGTCAATTGAAAAGCATTATAAGCGGTGTCCGACGTAAGTCAGGCATCATAAGTCGAAGGACTCCCTGTACATACCCTGGGATTCATAGAGCCTGTGTTTGGTGCCCACGTTTCCCATACTTTTTTCAGCTTAGAAAAAGAGATGATTTAGGGGTGATATGAGAGAGGACTATAAAATCATGAACAGTGTGGAGAAAGTGAATACAGATTTATATACCCTTTCCCACAATACAAAAGCCAGGGGTCACCCAATTAAATCAATAGGCAGCAGAATTAATACAAAAAGACGAAACACTTTTTCACAAAACATACAATTATCCTGTGGAACTCATTGTCATGGGATGTTCTGATGGCCAAAAGTGTAACTGGTTCAAAAAAGAACTAGATAAGTTCATGGGGGAGAGGTCCACCAATGACTATTAGTGAAGATGGTCAGGGATTTAACCCCATGCTTGGAGTCACAGTAAACCTCTGACTACCAGAAGCTGGGAGGGGAAGACAAGGGTGGGTGTCTCTATAATTGTCCTGTTCTGTTTACTCCCCCTGAAGCTCTGGTACTGGCCACTGTCGGAGACAGGCTACGGGGCTAGAGGAACCATGATCTGACACAGGATGGCCGTTCTTACACAATGAATGGGATCCACCAAAGCCAGCATGCTAGGCAACTCCGCACTAAACTAGCCAATGGGAGGTGCCAACCTGAGGGGCATGTGCCCCTGCCCCTTTCAGGGAGATAGTTTCCTAAATCCAGCACCTCCCTCTGCTTGGGATTCCCAGTTGTGAATTCTCTCTTGGGGTTTGGCGCCTCTGTCTTTTCAACAAGAAGGTGGAGGAGTGGGACCTCCCTCATAATTTTAGGATGCTCACCTGGGATGTTGGAGACCCCAGTTCAAGTTCCCCCCTATGCCTGAGGGCAAGAAGGGAGAGGAGCAGACCTAGACCACGTCTCACATGAGTGTCCTTACTGCTGCGCTATGAGATATTCCAGTGTGGGGCTCTCTCATTCTCACCTGCTGAAGCTGTTCCACTGTGGATAGCTAATGAGTTACTGGGTGAGAGAGAATGAGAGTGCACCCACATGTGAGAATGACCGTAGCTTGGTGGTCAGATCACTCACTCAAGACCTCCTGAGGTCCCTTCCAACCCTGATATTCTATGAGTCTATGATTCTATGGCTTTTTCACCAAAACTAAAATGTTTAGAGACACAATTCATTTTGATTGGATCTTCTAATTTTTCAGTGAGAAACTAGAAATTGAAGACTGATGGTTTTTCATTGTGGTTTTTTTTAATAAAACAGCTTTTGAAAATTAAATGTTTGGGGGTTTAGTTTAGGCAGCTTCCTGTCTAGCATCCTGGCTTTTGTGAACCCAATTCTTTGGTACCTGTTTTCCCCACGATTCATTGTGTAGGTGATCAAGACACTAATGCTTAAAAACCAAGTGCCTGCAAAAAAGTCACTTACGTTTTTGGAGCTAAATTCATCCTTCATATACATGTAATTATCACCTGGATCACCTGGATCGATCGGTCTTCAGCTGTCGTTAAGACTGCGCCAATCACAACACATCCGCCATTCTTCTCGCATTCTTGCCTTTCTTCTCCATGTTCATCCAAAACGTTTAGCAATGTCATCTTCCCATCTTCTTGGAGGCTGACCAGGTGGTCTTTTCTGTTCTTGCGGGTACTGTAATTATCATTTAAATTAAATATCTGAGCACATAGATTGTTGCAATGAGTCTGCTATGAAGATAAGTTTGTTGACAGACACAGTAAAAAAAAATGCATGAAACATTTTCGGTTGCAAAATGTGGTTTTGTCAAAATCACAATTTTCCATGAGAAAAATGTCTTCTTTTTTTTATTCTTGGTCAGGAAAATGGAAATGATTTTTTCTTTATAAATTTAGAAATGTTGATTCAATAAAAAAAAATTAATTTCAAATTGACATTTTGATGTAAAGTGTCATTTTAAGTGAAAATGTCAATTCAAAATGAAAAATTGTATTTCAAATAAACATTTAAATGATATTTGAAATTTTACATTTTCAATTGACATTTCAAAATGAAATATTTCATTTTGATAAAAGTTTTTTAAAATAATTCATTTTTACATTACAAAAAATGTTAATATTTGGGATGAAAACAACTGCTGGGAAAAAAAATCAGAATTTCCCAGAGGATGGAAATTCCATTTTCCAACCACTTCAAGGTTTTAACAAAGTTCCTCTGAGTAGATGAATTTCAGAATATGCAGTTCAGTTACTGTGAATGTTCACTTATACGGTCAATTTTTTCTCTCTCTCCCACCCTGTGTAGGTTCTGGCCTTTGATTCATCTTCTGAGAAAAGACTGGCACTGGACTCTTACCCTTGACAAATTTTTGGATTTGCTTTTCTTCTTAAATAGAAGTCCATAAGTAACATACTCTCACTCTGAGCAATTGACCTCCAGTTAACAGAAATCTATTCCTTTGCTGACTGTAAGGGCTAGATCCACAAAGGGGACTTAGGCCAAGTCTATGCTAGAAAATTGCTGGTTTAACTTCATAGCATGGGAGTGTGAGAAATCCACACCCCTGAGTGGAATAGTTAAGCTAAGTCCCTGTGTAGACAGTGCTAGGTTGACAGAAGAATTCTTCTGCCAACCTAGCTAATGTCTCTCGGGGAAATGGATTAACTACAGTGACTGGAGAACCCCTCCCACTGGCGTAGGCGGTGTCTGTACTGAAGTGCTTCTGTGGTGCAGCTATGCTGCTGTACATAAGAAAATAAGAACATAAGAATGACCATACGGGGTCAGACCAAAGGGCCATCTAGCTCAGTATCCTGTCTTCCAACAGTGGCCAGTGCCAGGTGCTCCAGAGGGAATGAACAAAAAAGGTAATCATCAAGTGATCCATCCCCTTTCGGTCATTCCCAGCTTCTGGCAAACAGAGGCTAGAGACACCATCCCTGCCCATTCTGGCTAAAAGTCATTGATGGACCTATCTTCTATGAATTTAGCTATTTTTTTTTGAACCCTGTTATGGTCTTGGCCTTCACAACATCCTCTGGCAAGGAGTTCCACAGGTTGACTGTGCATTGTATGAAGAAATACTTCCTTTTATTTCTTTTAAACCTGCTGCCTATTAGTTTCATTTGGGTGACCCCTAGTTCTTGTGTTAGAGTAGTAAACAATACTTCCTTATCTACTTTCTCTACACCAGTCATGATTTTATAGACCTCAATCATATCTCCCCTTAGCTGTCTCTTTTCCAAGCTGAAAAGTCCCAGTCATATTAATCTCTCCTCATACGGAAACCATTCTATACCCCTAATCATTGTTGTCGCCCTTTTCTGAACCTTTTCTAATTCTAATATATCTTTCTTGAGATGGGGCGACCACATCTGCACACAGTATTCAAAATGTGGGCATACCATGGATTTATATAGAGGCAATATGATATTTTCCATCCTATTATCTATCCCTTTCTTGATTATTCCCAGTATTCTGTTCACTTTTTTGACTGCCGCTGCACATTGAGTGGATGTTTTCAGAGAAGTATCCACAATGACAACGAGATCTTTCTTCAGTGGCAAGAGCTAATTTAGACACCATAATTTTATATGTATAGTTGGGATTATGCTTTCCAATGTGCATTACTTTGCATTTATCAACATTAAGTTTCATTTGCCATTTTGTTGCCCAGTCACCCAGTTTTGAAAAATTCTTTTGTAGCTCTTTGCAGTCTGCCTGGGTCTTCAGTATCTTGAGTAATTTTGTATCATCTGCAAATTTTAATACCTCACTGTTTCTCGATTTTTCCAGATCATTTCGAAATATGTTGAATAGGACTGGTCCCAGTACATACCCCTGGGGGACACCACTATTTACCTCTCTCCATTCTGAAAACTGACCATTTATACCTACCCTTTGTTTCCTATCTTTTAACCAGTTACCAATCCATGAGAGCATCTTCCCTCTTATCTCGTGGTAGCTTACTTTGCTTAAGAGCCTTTGGTGAGGGACCTTGTCAAAGGCTTTCTGAAAATCTAAGTACACTATATCCACTGGATTCCCTTTGTCCACAAGCTTCTTGACCCCTTCAAAGAATTTTTGTAGATTGGTGAGGCATGATTTCCCTTTACTAAAACCATGTTGACTCTTCCCCAACAAATTATGTTCATCTATATGTCTGACAATATTGATCTTTATTATACTTTCAACCAGTTTGCCCGGTACTGAAGTCAGGCTTACAGGCCTGTAATTGCCAGGATCACCTCTGGAGCCCTTTTAAAAAATGGCGTTACATTAGCTATCCTCCAGTCATCTGGTACAGAAGCTGATTTAAATGAGAGGTTACAGACTACAGTTAGTAGTTCTGCAATTTCACATTTGAGTTCCTTCAGAACTCTTGGGTGAATACCATCTGGTCATGGTGACTTATTGCAGTTTATTTTATAAATTTGTTCCAAAACCTCCTCTAATTATACCTCAATCTGGGACAGTTCCTCAGATCTGTCACCGAAAAAAGAATGGTTCAGGTTGGGGAATCTGCCTCACATCCTCAGCGGTGAAGACCAATGCAAATAATTCATTTAGTTTCTCCGCAATGGCCTTATCGTCCTGAAGTGCTCCTTTAGCACTTCGATCGTCCAGTGGCCCCACTGGTTGTTTAGCAGGTTTCCTGCTTCTGATGTACATAAATAAAATTTTCCTATGACTTTTTCAGTCTTTGGCTAACTGTTCTTCAAATTCTTTTTTGGCCTTCCTAATTGTATTTTATACTTCATATCCCAGTGTTTATGCTCCTTTCTATTTTCCTCTCTAGGATTTAACTTCCACTTTTTAAAGGATGCCATTTTGCCTCTCACTGCTTCTTTTACTTTGTTGTTTAGCCACGGTGGCTCTTTTTTGGTTCTCTTACTATGTTTTTTTCATTTGGGGTATACATTCAAGTTGAGCCTCTATTAGGGTGTCTTTAAAAAGTTTCCAAGTAGTTTGCAGAGATTTAACTTTTGGCACTGTACCCTTTAATTTCTTTTTAACCAACCTCCTAATTTTTGTGTAGTTCCCCTTTCTGAAATTAAATGCTACAGTGTTTGGCTGCTGTAATGTTTTTCCTGCCACAGGGATATTAAATTTAATTATATTATGGTCACTATTACCAAGTGGTCCAGCTACAGTCACCTCTAAATCAAGAATTGCATCTCCTCTAGTGGGTTCCAGGACCGGCTGCTCCAAGAACGTGCAAGAAACTTTATCTCTGCATCCCGTCCCGAGGTGACATGTTGTGACGAACTGGGACTGTTCTTAAAGTGGTCTGTGAATGCTGACAGGGGAGTGTGGCTAGGATAGTCTGCATTGGGGGATGGGAGACTGACCGACGGAGAATACCTGAGCATGTAACATGAGAACCCAGGAAGGAGTGAGAGGCGAGGTGATACCTTTGCCCGGGAAACTGAACAAAGGCTGTGGAAGGGGTCGCTGAAGGCAGAGTCTCAGGAGCGGGCCGGTGAGGTGGCTGGGGGGCAGAGAGGGCTCTGACCTCCCCAAGAGGGCTGGGATGCCCGAGGACCCCAAGATGGACCTAACTGAGGAGTATCCTGTTGTCTGTGCCTGCAAGACCTGTCTTGGACTGTATTCCTGTCATCTAAATAAACCTTCTGCTTTACTGGCTGGCTGAGAGTCATGGTGAATCGCAGGAAGCCGGGGGTGCAGGGCCCTGAGTCCCCCATACTCCGTGACACATGTACCCAGTCAAAATGGAGATAATTGAAATACCCCATTGTGACCTTGTGCAGTCTATATGGTTTTATAAAAACATGATAATAAGTGAATATAAGGTAACTGGAATAGTTTTATAAAAACATGATAATAAGTGAATATAATGTAACTGAAATATGCTCCATGCAAAAGGTCTCTTGTAAGGTATCATTACAAAGCTTATAATCTACTGAGTGTGATCATCCTATTTGTATAAATGTACCACTCTTGTATCTGAAACTAGAAATATGAAATATAACTCTGAGGGCCTATTGTAATTATGCAAAGTGTGGGCCATTAATGGTGGCTTGGAATCTTGATGACTCCCATTTTCTGCAGATGGCTGTGTTTACCTGTGAGTCTTCCTCTATATGTGTGTGCTGGCAAGTGGGTAATGAAGTCTTGCAGTGACATTTGATCATGTCACCTGAACTGGAATCCATCTTTAACCTGGTGCTTTTCCAGTGGGGGGGGGTGGAAACGAAGAGGGACAAATGGTTCCCACCTTATGCAAAAGATATATAAAGGGGTGGAAGAGAATAGAGGGGGAGAGGAGCCATCATGAAGAATCCCCTAGCTATCACCTGAGCTGGAACAAGAGCTGTACCAGGGGAAAGAATTGTGCCCAGGCCTGAAAGGTGTCCAGTCTGAGAAAAAACTTACTGAAGCATCTCTGAGGGTGAGATTATCTGTATTCAGTTTGATTAGACATAGATTTACGCATTTTATTTTATTTTGCTTGGTGACTTACTTTGTTCTGTCTGTTACTACTTGGAACCACTTAAATCCTACTTTCTGTATTTAATAAAATCACTTTCTAATTAGTAATTAACTCAGAGTATGTATTAATACCTGGGGGAGCAAACAACTGTGCATATCTCTCTATCAGTGTTATAGAGGGCGAACAATTTATGAGTTTACCCTGTATAAGCTTTATGCAGGGTAAAACGGATTTATTTGGGTTTAGACCCCATTGGGAGTTGGGCATCTGAGTGTTAAGGACAAACACACTTCTGTGAGCTGTTTTCAGGTAAATCTGCAGCTTTGGGGCAAGTAATTCAGACCCTGGGTCTGTGTTGGAGCAGACGGGAGTGTCTGGCTCAGCAAGACAGGGTGCTGAAGTCCTGAACTGGCAGAGAAAACAGGAATAGAAGTAGTCTTGGTACATTAGGTGGCAGCTCCCAAGGGGGTTTCTGTGATCCAACCCGTCACACCCATTATCATTGATTTTTTTCTTTTAATAGCCTCTCTAATCTCCCTGAGCATTTCACAGTCACTATCACCATCCTGGTCAGGTGGTCAGTAATATATCCCTACTGCTTTAGCCTTGTTATTAGAGCATGGAATTTCTACCATAGAGATTCTATGGTACAGTGTGATTCATTTAAGATTTTTACTTCATTTGATTCTGTGCTTTCTTTCAGATATAGTGCCACTCCCCCACCAGCACAACCTGTTCTGTCCTTCTGATATATTGTGTATCCTGGTGTGACGTTGCACTCCATATGTTTTATGAAAATATGCTGATGAGTTTAAAGATGAAATAACTGGAATAGTCTTTATGCTAAATATGCCAGGTAACTTGCCAGCAAGTTAAAGAAGTATGGGCTGAATGAAGGGACTATAAGGTGGATAGAAAGCTAGAACATCGGCTAGATCTTTGGGCTCAATGGGTAGTGATCAATGGCTGAATGTCTAGTTGGCAGCCGGTATCAAGCGGAGTGCCCCAAGGGTCGGTCCTGGGGCCGGTTTTGTTCAATATCTTCATTAATGATCTGGAGGATGGCGTGGACTGCACCCTCAGCAAGTTTGCAGATGAGACTAAACTGGGAGGAGTGGTAGATACGCTGGAGGGTAGGGATATGATACAGAGGGACCTAGACAAATTAGAGCATTGGGCCAAAAAAAAAATCCAATGAGGTTCAACAAGGACATGTGCAGAGTCCTGCACTTAGGATGGAAGAATCCCATGCACTACTACAGACTAGGGACTGAATGACTAGGCAGCAGATCTGCAGAAAAGGACCTATGGGTTACAGTGGACGAGAAGCTGGGTATGAGTCAACAGTGTGCCCTTGTTGCCAAGAAGGCTAATGGCATTTTGGGCTGTATAAGTAGGGGCATTGCCAGCAGATCGAGGGACGTGATCATTCCCCTCTATTTGATATTGGTGAGGCCTCATCTGGAGTACTGTGTCCAGTTTTGGGCCCCACACTACAAGAAGGATGTGGAAAAATGGGAAAGAGTCCAGCGGAGGGCAACAAAAATGGTCAGGGGGCTGGAGCACATGACTTATGAGGAGAGGCAGAGGGAACTGGGATTGTTTAGTCTGCAGAAGAGAAGAGTGAGGGAGGATTTGATAGCTGCTTTCAACTACCTGAAAGGGGGTTCCAAAGAGGATGGATCTGTTCTGTTCTCAGTGGTACCTGATGACAGTACAAGGAGTAATGATCTCAAGTTGCAGTGGGATAGGTTTAGTTTGGATATTAGGAAAAACTTTTTCACTAGGAAGGTGGTAAAGCACTGGAATAGGTTACCTAGAGAGGTTGTGGAATCTCCTTCCCTATAGGTTTCTAAGGTCAGGCTTGACAAAGCCCTGGCTGGTATGATTTAGTTGGGGATTGGTCCTGCTTTCAGCAAGGGGTTGGACTAGATGACCTCCTGAGGTCCCTTCCAACCTTGATATTCTATGCTTCTATGATATGGGATGCTAAACCCCATAATGCTTTATGGAAATATGCTTATGAATATATATGACATAACTGGAATATTTTCTATGCTACATATACCATGTAACATATCTATATAAAGGTTATGATCTACTGAATCTATTAATCCTATCTGTATACATGTATCATTTTTGTATTCGAAGTTATGAATATTGGCTGTGTACTGGCTTGATTTCTAAATATCCGTAGTAGAGCATTTGGTCAGTTCCTGGAGAAAGGAATGTTGAAATTAAGTACCTAATCAAGAAACACTTAAAGGACACTGAATCTTGGAATGCTCCAATCCACTGAAGTCTACTTGAGGACATTCAAGGTAGCATCTGACCTGTGGCTGCTACCTGGTAAGAAACTGTGAGTCATGCATGGACATGTGACTTGCCCAGGTGACTCCAGAAATCCATCTTGGAGCTGGACTTTGCATAGGAGAAAGGAGGGCGTTTCCACCCACAAGAGAAAGTCTATTTAAACCCGTAGAAGACCCCTCCATGTGGTCTTCAACTGGCTAAAGAGATAGCCTCTCCACCCTGAAAGACTGGAAGAAACTGGAACAAAGGACAGTAACTGCAAGGGGTGTGAGTGATTGCTGGACCCAGACTAGCAGGAGATTAATCAGTTAAAAGAAGCTTACTGGAATTGGTGAGATTTTATATGTACTCAATTGTATTCAGTTTGATTAGATATAGATTTGTGTGTTTTATTTTATTTTGTTTGGTAATTCACTTTGTTCTGTCTGTTACTACTTGGAACCACTTAAATCCTACTTTCTGTATTTAATAAAATCACTTTTTACTTATTAATTAACCCAAGGTATGTATTAATACTTGGGGGGGGGGGCAAACAGCTGTGCATACTTCTCTATCAGTGTTATAGAGGGCGAACAATTTATGAGTTTACCCTGTATACGTTTTATACAGAGTAAAATAGATTTATTTGTGTTTAGACCCCATTGGGAGTTGGGCATCTGAGTGTTAAAGACAAGAACACTTCTGTAAGTTGCTTTCAGTTAAGCCTGCAGCTTTTGGGCACTTGATTCAGACCCTGGGTCTGTGTTGGAGCAGACGGGCGTGTTTGTGTCAGCAAGACAGGGTGCTGGATTCCCAGGCTGGCAGAGGGAAATCAGGGGCAGAAGTAGTCTTGGCACATCAGGTGGCAGCTCCCAAGGGGATTTCTGTGACCCAACCCGTTACAGTGGCATAGTCGAGCAGGGTCTGTGCACAGCTGATTGCTTTGAGATACTGGTAGTGATTTTAAGTGAGTTTTAAGGGTGGTTGCTAGAGAACAGACAAAATGGTTACTGGTTTGTTGTTTTCTGTTTGCTTATTTTGGGTAAGGGAAGTAGGGACTGAAAAGGAAGGAAAATAAACAAGATTGAAGATCAGAAGAAGCTAGAACTATACAAGTTGCAAATTGCCCAGAAAGGCTAAACACTGGGCACTGTGAAAGTCTCTGTTAACTAAGAATCCCCTGAGCTGAGTGCATCCCAGTTTCAGTGAACTTCAGAGGGGCGTGGCCCAGCACAAGAAAGCAGGAAAATGACTACCAGTAAAGCAGCTAATAAACTAGAGCTGACTAGACTGGAAGCAAAAGAGAAAGAAAACCAACATAAGAGACGGATGGAATTAAGACAATTAGAAATTAATGCTGTGGAGGCAGAAACAGCCAGGGAGGAAGCCACCCACAAGAGAGCTATGGAGACAGAAGAGGCTGCCCACAAGACAGCTATGGAGGCAGAAAACAATAGGGAGAAGTTTTTTGAAGCGGATGGGAAACTGTATAGGGAGGCCCCTGTAGGGAAAAACCGGGGTCCCGGTCAATCCTATAAGCAGCTGATGGTTCCCAGCCAACACCGGGAAGAATTAGTGCTGGTAGCGCACAACAGGCCCTTTGCTGGTCACTTGGGGGTACAGAGGACGTATGACAGGCTGAGGAGGAATTTCTACTGGCCAGGGATACAGAATGATGTGAGGGATTATTGCAGGACTTGTGCAGTGTGTCAGGAGAGGAAGAAACCAGGGGGTCCCCAGAAGGCTCCGCTGCATCCCTTGCCTGTCATCCAGGAGGCATTCCAAAGAGTGGCAATAGACATAGTGGTCCCTATGCCATGCCCCACGCGGAGGGGGAACAAATATATCTTAGTGGTAGTAGACTTTGCCACTCGGTATCCTGAGGCAATCGCACTGTCTAACATAGAAGCTGAAACAGTGGCAAGAGCTCTGCTCACCATATTCAGCAGAGTGGGCTTCCCTAAGAAGATTTTGTCTGATTGGGGGGCAAATTTTATGTCCCAGTTGTTCGATGAGCTATGGAATGTGTATGGAGTGAAACAGCTTAAGATGGCCCCCTACCGCCCCCAGGCCAAAGGGCTGGAGGAAATGTTCAGTGGGACCCTAAAATCCATGCTGGGGATGTATGCCAAGAAAAGGGGCCAGAGTTGGGACGAGCTATTGCCATTCCTGCTGTATGCCTACAGGGCGGTACCCCAAGAGTCCACAGGCTTTTCTCCATTTGACCTTTTGTATGGGAGAAATGTGAGGGGACTTCTCGATCTCATCAGGAATACCTGGGAAGGATGCAACATGATTAGGGAGGAACTCATGACTGAGTATGTCCAGAGGTTCAGGAGGGAGTTGAAAGACATTATGGAAATTGTCCAAAACAACGTCCAGAGCAGTCAGGCCAAGCAAAAGGTGTGGTATTATAAAAATACTTGTATACTTAATAAAATCACTTTTCTTTATTAATAAACCCAGAGTAAGTGAGTAATACCTGGGGGAGCAACAAGCTGTGCATATCTTTCTATCGGTGCTATAGGAGCAGACAATTTATAAATTTACCCTGTGTAAGCTTTATATAGAGTAAAACAGTTTTATTTGGAGTTTGGATCTCATTTGGACTGGGTGTCTGAGTGCTTGAGACAGGTAACCTACTGAGCAGTTTTCATCTAACACCTGCAGCTTTGGGAGCATGCCCCAGACCCTGGGTCTGTGTTGCAGCAGGCTAGAGTGTCTGGCTCAGTAAGATGGAGTTCAGGGGTCCCAAGCTGGCAGGGAGAATGGGCACAGAGGTAATTTCAGCACATCAGGTGACCATCCCAAGGAGATCTGTGACCGAACCCGTCACTCACTTGTCTAACAAATCCCTCATTTTATTTACATAAGACACATTACTTAATCTAGTTCCCCTCTTAAGGCTCCTGGATTTAACCCTGTAGGTTTCAGTTGTAATCTGAAACTGTTTCAAAACCAATTCCTTAAATTTACCATAATTTGAAGCATCAGCAATAGACATCTTATTGAATAGGTCCAGAGCCCTCCCGATCCATTTTGCAACCAAAGTAGTCATCTTTTGATCCTCAGGAATCGCACGGATAGTGCACAGTCTCTCAAAGGTGATGAAATATTCAGCAATATCGCTGGATTCATCATATGGTGGACATAACCATTCCCATTTGTGGATTTTTGGAGAAGTGGAGCCAGCTGCTAGAGGGTTCTGTCTCTTTCACTCCATTACAGCCAGTTCATGCTTCTAGGTCTCAATTTGGGCTTGTCTCTGGGCCTCAAGTTCTTTGTCTTTTAAGTCCAGTGCTTGCTGGTGTGCAGCCCTTTCTTTGTCAGCCTCCAGCTGCCTGAGTTCCAGGGCAACTTTTTGTGCTTTCATTTGAGCCTGTTTCTGTGCCTCAAGTTCTTTGTCTTTTAAGTCCAGGGCAGCTTTTTGCTCTTTGTCTTTTAACACCAGGACTTGCTGGTGCACAGCCCTTTCCCAGGCCACCTGTGCATCAACCTCCATCTGTCTTAATTCCAGCTGCCTTTTATGTTTATTTTTCTTCTCTTCAACCTGCACCCTGTGCAGTTCTCATTTCTTCTGAGCTTCACTCTCACTCCTTTTGCTTACTTTTCTGTCCCTATTTCCCTTACCAGAAATAAGCAAACAGAAAATAACCAACCAGTGACCGCTTTGTCTGTTCTCCAGCCACCACCCTTAAAACTCACTTAAAATCACTACCAGTGTCTCAAAGCAATCAGCTGTGCACAGATCCTGCTTGACTACACCACTGTGATGGGGTCAGTCACAGAGATCCCCTTGGGACTTTCACCTGATGGGTTGAAATCACCTCTGAGCCCATTCTCCCTGCCAGCTTGGGACCCCAGAACCCAATCTTGTTGAGCAAGACACTGGGTCTGTGTTGCAGCAGGCTAGCATGTTTGGCTCAACAAGATTGGGTTCTGGGGTCCCAAGCTGGCAGGGAGAACAGGCTCAGAGGTGATTTCAGCAAATCAGGTGACAGTCCCAAGGTGATCTCTGTGTCCAAACCCATCACACCTGGTATTACTGTATCCCATTGATGATCCTCATTCCACCAAGTTTCTGTGATGCCTGTTATACCAATATCCTCATTTAATATGAGGCACTCTAGTTAATCTATTTTATTATTTAGACTTCTAGCATTGGTATATAAGCACTTTAAAAACGTGTCTCCTTTTAGTTGTCTGCCATTACATGATGTAATTGAATGGGACTCTTTTTTTATTTGACTGTTTCTGATCAGACCCTGCCTGTATTTTATCATTTTCCATCCTCTTGTCTTCACTAGGACATAGAGATTCTCTATTAATAGATCCTCCCCTAAAGGATGTCTGAACCACATGCTCCTCTGCAATGGTCAGCTTTCCCCCAGCCCTTAGTTTAAAAACTGTTCTACGAACTTTTTAATGTTAAGTGTCAGCAATTTGGTTCCATTTTGGTTCAGGTGGAGCCCATCCTTCCTGTATAGTCTCCTCATTTCTCAAAAGTTTCCCCAGTTCCTAATAAATCTAAATCCCTCCTCCCTACACCATCGTCTCATCCATGCATTGAGACCCTGCAGCTCTGCCTGTCTAACTGGCCTTTTGTGTGGAACTGGGAGCATCTCAGAGAATGCTACTGTCATAAACATACAGCTAAGGGTAGCATAAAATCCCTCTTTAGCCTGTAAGGGGTTAATTCCTCTTTTACCTGTAAAGGGTTAAGAAGCTCAGGTAACCTAGCTGACACCTGACCAAAAGGACCAATAAGGGGACAAGATACTTTAAAATCTGGAGGGGGGGAGGGGACAGGATTTGTCTGTCTGTTCTGTGTGTTTGCCGGACACAGATCAAGGAAGCAAGCAATCCAGCTCCTATAAAGTTAGTAAGTATTTAGCAAGGAAATGTGTTAGTTTACTTTTATTTTGGCTTGTGTTTTCCTAAGTGTAAGAGGGAGGTTTATGCCGGGTTTTGTAACTTTAAGGTTTTGCCTAGAGGGGAGATCCTCTGTGTTCTTGAGTCTTTTGTTATTCTGTAAAGTACTTACCATCCCGATTTTACAGAGGTAATTCTTTTACTTTTCTTTAATTAAAATTGTTCTTTTAAGAACCGGATTGATTTTTCATTGTTTTAAGATCCAAGGGTTTGGGTCTGTGTTCACCTGTACCAATTGGTGAGGATATTATTCTCAAGCCTCCCCAGGAAAGGGGGTGTAGGGGCTTGGGGGATTATTCTCAAGCCTGCCCAGGAAAAGGGGTGTAGGGGCTTGGGGGGATATTTGGGGAAGGTAGGGCTCCAAGTTGCCCTCCCCAAATGTTTGTTTAAATCACTTGGTGGTGGCAGCATTACTAATCCAAGGTATAAGAGAGAAATTATGCCTTGGAGAGTTTTTAACCTACGCTGGTAAAAATAAGCATAGGGGACTTTCATGCGGGTCCCCACGTCTGTACCCTAAAGTTCAGAGTGGGGAGGGAACCTTGACAGCTACCATGGAGGTCCTGGACTTAAGTTACCATGCAGTTCTCCCGGTAATCACAAACCCAGCTATCTATATTTCCAATGATCAAATCACCCATTACTAATACCTGTCTCTTTCTAGTAGCTGGAGTTCCTTCCCCCAGAGTGGTATCCTCAGTGCAAGAGGATACCACAACATCATCTGGAATGAGGGTCACAACTATGGGATCATTTCCCTATGCTCCAGTTAGATGTTCTCCTTCCCAGGGACTTTCATCCTCCTCAACAGCACAGAGGCTGTTAGACTGGAGGTGGGAATGTTCTACTGTGTCCCAGAAAGTCTCATCTATGTACCTCTCTGTATCCCTTAGCTCTGCCAGCTCAGCCACTCTGGCCTCCAGATCGTGTACATGGTCTCTGAGGGCCAGGAGCTCCTTGCACCTAATGCACACATATCCTACTTGCCCATAGGGCATGCAATCATACATGTTGCATTGGGTGCAATAAACTGGGTAGCCCCCACTCTGTTGCTGGACTTCTGCCTGCATTCTCTTTTTACTCCTGCAGTTGGTTCCTTTGTTGTTGTTTTTTTTATATCAGGGGGGTGTTTTGTGCTTTTAAGTTTAAAGAATGTCGAGTTCTAGCCCCTGCTCACACTCTCCCTGTAAACTCCCTCACAAAACTCCCCTGTTAGCCGCTCCTGTTCCCTAGCTGTAGCATTTCAAAAGTAGACAAACCCTTAGACTCAGTGTTGCAGCTCTTAACTTTTAGGGCCCCTGCACTTAGTGACATACAGAGCCTCAAGTAAGATGCCCGGGCTCCCTGTGCAATGCATGGGGACAATTAGGCACTTGAGAATGGGATCAACAAAGCTGGCATGTTGTACAGGGGGCAACTAAACAAGCCAATAGGTAGGATGACCAGATGGCAAGTGTCAAAAATCGGGACAGGAGGTGGGGGGTAATAGGTGCCTATGTAAGAAAAATACCCCAAAATTGGGAAGGTCCCTATAAAATTGGGACATTTAGTTACCCTACCAATAGGAAATGCTGAGGAGATGGATGGTTCATAAGCACCACCACTCAAAGTGGTATAAGCACCAAAATCTGAATTGGACGGAGTGGCCTATCTCTACATGGGACTCACAGGCATGAAGGCTTTCCTGGAGTTAGGTGCCTAAGCCCTTTCTTACAAAAATCTGAGGAGGAGCCTCCATAAGCTTTTCCCCTGTGGTTAGAGTATCCACACAGGAAATGGGAGACCTCCATGCAGAGGGGGTATGATACTGAGCCAGAAAGGGTTAGGCAACTAGCAGGCTAAATGAACCATATTCAACATTTAAAGATATATTAGAAAAGTATATAAATGGTAATGAGGGCCCTTCCTTGTAAATAAATAACTAAGTCAAGTTAGATAAACTAGAGCTCTGAAATGTAGACTTGTTAGAGAATTAGAAAAAGATACGGATTGTATTTGTGTTTACCTTTATCTATATCAGTTCCTGTCTGTTACAATATTCTATTGATTCAGAGATTAAAAAGGAATATTAGAATTTAGACAAAACTTGGGTGTGGCAGTGGTGGTTTGTGAATGATGTGGAGAAAGTGAATAGGGAAGTGTTATCTACTCCTTCACAGAACACAAAAACTAGGAGTCACCCAATGAAATTAATAGGCAGCAGGTTTAAAACAAGAGGAAGTATCCCTTCACACAACTCACAGTCAACCTGTGAAGCTCATTGCCAAGGGATGTTGTGAAGGCCAAAATTATAGTGGGGTTCAAAATAGAATTACATAAGTTAATGGAGGATAGGTCCATCAATGGCTATTAGCCAAGAGGGTCAGAGATACAACCTCATTCTCTGTGTGTCCCTAGCTTCTGACTGCCAAAAGCTGAGACGGGATGGATCACTTGATAACTTCCTGTTTTGTTCATTCCCTCTGAAGCATCTGACTTTGGCCACTGTCAGAAGACAGGATACTGGACTAGATGGACCATTGGTCTGACCCAGTGTGGCCATTCTTATGTTCTTATGTAATGGTAGTACCCCCAGGAGCACAGAAGGTGCCTTTTGTTTGGGTTGCTGTAAGGAGGAGTTATGTGCCTTATTCTGGCCGCTGATGGCTTCTTAGACTCCAATTAAGTATATGAATTTACACCAGCTGGGGGTCTGGCCCATTGACTCCTAAGGAGGTGCACATATTTACACCAGTTGGCAATCTGGCCACATTGACACGCATGTTCTGCTCTGATTTACACCAACTGATGATCTGGCCCATTGACTTCAACAGGGCGTTGTCAAAGTACAAGGAGAGAAAGGATTTGCACAGGCATCTCCCATCACTCCAGTGAGTGCTGAAAGCCCTGGCCCATGGGATATTCTAATGTAGGGCTCCCTTTTACTCTCTCCTGTTGAAGCTGTTCCACTGTATATAAATAACAAAAGAATGATTAGAACAAGGGGACTTCCTCCTCTTGGGGATGGTGTGTGTATATTTGTGTGCATGTGTGTGCCCTAACTACCAGGCTATACACTAATTCCCACTCTCTTGCTCAACAGCTATTTATTTATTCACAGTGAAACAGCTTCAGCAGTAGTAACTGGTAGAGTCTTCACCCTATCACAACAGCCTGGGACCCACCAGCTGGTGCACTCTTCTGAGAGATCAGAGATCTCTTCTCAAATCCTTTCTCCCTTCAGGGTAGAAAGAGAAACTGAACCTGGGTTATCCACATCCCAGGCAAGCATGTTAACCAGTAGGCTATAAGCTCAGCAGCACCTCCACAGTGTCTAACAGCAGTGGGATTTTGATTGGGACCTGACCCATTGCAGAGTCTGGCTACTGGATTGAGCCCCACATGGGATTTAGGCAGATGAATGCCTGTCTTCCCCCAGTTTGTGAATCACTCTGTAGCTTAGATAGGAGACAGGCATCCAGACAGCTAGAGTGAGGCAGCAGAACTTTTACCCTGAAAACTTAGGCACTCAGTGAGTTCAGGCACCTAGAGCATTCAATGAATGTTTTGTGAGTTGCAATAGAGCCGAAAACTGGGACTTAGGCACTTAAACCCAAGATTTAGCTGCCTAGGTCTGGGGTTTAGGCATCTAAGTACCTTTGTGGAGCCCACACTAACAACCTACATGGGGAACAAACATTTGCTAGTGGGCTTTTCAATCTGGCAGACAAAGGACTAACAAGATCCAGTGGCTAGACAAATTCAGTTTGGAAATAAGGATCACATTTTTAACGGTGAGGGTAATTAACCATGAGTTTTAACTTACCAAGAGTTATGGTGGAGTCTCCATCACTGACAATTTTTAAATAAAGATTGGATGTTTTCCTAAAAGATCAGTTCTTTGTTCAAACAGGAATTATTTTGGGGCTGTTCTTTGGCCTGTCAGAAAGCCAGACTAGATGATCACAATGGTCCCTTTTGCCTTTATAATCTATTAATTTATTTGGAATGATAAATCCATAAATGTGAATATTCCCCTGTTAAAAAAGTGACATAAGCAGGCCCCTCCTATATGTCCCCCAATGTTAGAAGAAACGAGCAGGTTGACCCAGAGGCGGATTTGAGTACGGGCTTCTTTATTGCGATACATGTTCCCCTCGACCCAATTGTCGAGTAAGCACTGAATTAGTTACAGTACACTCTTTTTATCTAAGTTAGTATGTAAACACCTACATCCGTTACAACACCCCAAAACCCTTATTAAGTAATAGAAGCACCCATATTGTTAGTATACCCCTATCTATTGTTCACAGCATTACACATGTTATACAGGCATTTTCACCTTGAAAATACATTTCTTTGCAGTAATCTGTTGCTACAAATTTCCCTAATCAGTGGTTCTCGGGGGAGGGAGGAAGGGGCCATGAGCAGGTCTCAGGGGAGGGAGGAAGGGGCCATGAGCCAGGGCTTGTTTATGTAGCTGAGAAAGGAAGGGAGGGGGAGATAACATTTCTTTTACCTTCTTTCACACAAAGGATATTTATTAGACAACTACATTTCTCATGCAACTGCAGGCCTTATGGATTCTTACAAGCAACATGGAAGGGAAAAATATGGCAACTCATTTATCAAACAAAAAAATACTGACTGCTTATGCCTTTATCCCCTAATGCCATGTCAACACATCATCAACTTCCCAGGTCTTTACTTAACCCTAATATATCCCAGCACTCCCCCACTCTCTTCAAAGAAGGGCCCAGGCGCCCCTCCTTCTCACACACTGAACGGCGGGACATTCAGGCCGGAGGCCCTGGCTCCAGCTAACCTTGGTCCACTGATCATGATATGAGGAGAGAGAGAAGGCAGGTCATAAAAGGGGTAAGCCACTGAATTTACAAATATGGCTTTCGGGGAGAGGCTAAGGCAGCACATAATTTCAAACACCCCATGAATATAATACAACTAATAAGAATGGAATCCTACAACATGATTAATGCGACCAAGAAGTGAATGAATGTCCATTAGGCCCGTCTGAAAGGCACAGGCAACATCAGTCCAAGTACAATCAGCAGGCAGTTCAGTAGCCAGTTGAAAGGCATTCATTCCTCGAAGAGCCTTAACTTCCAAAATCTGCATTCAGTGATGCTCGACCTGGAGCTCCCGAAGTAACTGTATCACATGATCCCAGTTCATCCAGGGGGCTCCGGGACCACCATAGTCCAATTAGTAGGTATTGTTGGGTGTCCGGTTACATTAAGCCAAGGCATAGCTGGTATATGTGTCAGGGTACTCCCCCCCACACACTTTGAGCTCTGGGGTACAGGTGTGGGGACCCACGTGAAAGACCCCCTAATCTTATATTCTACCAGCTTAGGTTAAAACTTCTCCAAGTCACAAATTCCTTTCCTTGTCCTTGGATGGTATATTGCTGCCACCACCAAGTGATTTACACAAAAATTCAGGGAAGGGTCACTTTGAAACCCTATCCCCCCCAATATATCCCCCCAAGCCCCTTCACCCCCTTTCTTGGGGAGGCTTGAGACTAAAATACCAACCAGTTGCCTTAGCAATGTGAGCACAGACCAGGCCCTTTGTCTTCAGGACACTGAAATCAATCAGGTTAGTAAAAGAAGAACTTTATTTATTAAGAAAAAAGTAAAAGACTCACACCTGCAAAATCTGGATGGAAGGTAACTTTTAAAGCATTTTAATAAAACATTTTAATAAAAATATTAAAACACAGAGGATTCCCCTCTGGGCTCAGCTTCACAATTACAAAACAGGAATGAAAGTACCTTTTTAGCACAGAAAATTCACAAGCCAAAACAAAAAATAACCTAACGCATTTCCTTGCCCTACTTACAGTTTCTGTGGTTTTAGTTGAATTATTCCAGGTATGGTTTTTGGGAGATAGTGTAGGGAGAACAACTCACAGAACAACAAAACAAATTCCCCTGCAGATTTGAAAGTATCTTCTTTCCTCATTGGTCCTTCTGGTCAGGTGCCAACTAGGTTATTTGAACTGCTTAACCCTTTACAGGTAAGGCAATCCAGTATAGCTACCAATCATACATAAATGTTGCTACCCTTCCCCCTATATTCATAACAAAACAAATCTGGTAAGTGGAGTTTCTCAGCTGCAAGGAAAAGTTTCCTGGTCCAAATCCCATCTGTTTCACACACCTTCCACCCTCCAAAACCTTGCCATTAAGCATGGCCAATCCCTCCCAGCAAATTTTATTTCCCTGTTTCACCCAATGCTGAGGGGGTACAGGTTCTGAACATTGCAGGGGAGGCAGTTCCTGTGGCCATCTGTTCCAGGTATTTCCCTGTCCCACCCACACGAGACCCATATGTGGGTAGTATACCTCAAATCCCATTAGAAACCACGTGTCATTATTTGTTATTACTTCTTTCCATACGGGTTCTTGGGACCATTTCCATTTGCACCCACCCCCGAACCTTGACTGTAAAAAGGTGCCTGAGGTCCATTTTCCTTCTGCCACTCCCCTGACAGTAAGGGTACACTGGCTCAGTGTACAGTCCCCCAAAATTGTCTGCCAGGTGGCTCTAGAGGGCCAATACACCTTTAATTGATTTGATACATTGGTTCCCTCCAACCCAGATGGCCATAAACCCCAGCAGGCATCCTGAAAGAGGTATACAAGATGATTAGGAGCTGGGAGGTGAAAACATTAAGAGTTTGTTGAACCTGGCCACATGCTTCTCCCCACAAAATTGTCTTTACACTGTTCACCAGTTCGCTCATAAGGGATTCCATAATATTCTTGAGGGTTAGAATAACATTTTGCAATACACGGTCTGTTGAGCTAAGCACAGATCACTGTAATAATCCCCCCCCCCACACACATCCAGTAGCCCCAGGGCATATTTCAAGCATTGGATTCGAGCCACTGAGTTAGCTTCCTGGAGCGAGTTCCAGCCTTCCCAGAGGTAGTTTGTGAGGGCTTACCATTTTCTGATGTTCTTTTTTAATTCCCATCCATCCATTTCTAATGAATTTGAAATTGCCCATAGCAGCATTCTTCCACCTACTCTGGTAAACTGAGAACAGTTAGCAAATGTAGTACTGAGATACCAGTCAGTGGGGAACAGAGTGATAGACATTTGTAAACCAGATGCATTAAGAACCACAGGTCTCTAGTTGGGGGTAGACGACCATGGGGATGGATGTGTCACAGACAATTTGGAGGGAGGTGGAGGAGTAGGAGGTGGAAGAGGTTTAATTAGGATGCATTTTCCCTTGGTCCAAAAAGGGGCAGCATGACATGTCCAACTAAAAGGGGGTGTCATGCCTGTAGAATTTAGAGGAATCCAGAAGGGAGTGAGCTTTCCATCCAATGTCCAAATTCCCCAGAGAGCCAAATCATTTCTCCACAGGGATAATGAGGGGGGAAAGGTACACACTACCACTTAAACAATTGTCTGGGTAATTTGTACAAAGTGATTTAAGTAAACATTTAGTCCCTCCATCTTAAAAGTCCACCTTGCTGAACTATTGTGGGTATACTCGGATGCTGTAAGGAGCCATTATTAAATCATTGAACAAAACAATTGGTGGACTACATTCATTTTGCAAGTATACTTGGCACGAGTCACTGAGGATATCAGGGTCAGTAGATGGTGGGTTAGGGGAAGGAGAAGGGAGAGTGGGTTGACATGAGGTATCCGTGGATGCCCTATGGCCCATAGTATGTTGTGGCACAAAGGGTGTAGGCCTAAGCTCACTAACCACATTGGGTGCTTTGGGAAAGCCGTACACCCTGATCCCACCTCTCCAAATTTACTTTGGCGAGCATAGGGAATAAACTCCCAATAGTATGCAGTACCACAATTTGTTAAACCACAATTTCCTCCCTACCACCAAGGAATTGTTCACCTTCAATACCAGGGCCACTGTTGGACTTGTTCTGGAATGTAGTACTTCGATTCCCATTGTATTCCAATTTCCTCCAGATTAGGGTCTGGATAACGAGGCCGACTAAACCTGACCCATGCAGCCTTGGGAAATATCCACAGGAGTGGCCATAGTCCTGAAAAAACAGAATCACTTCATTCCTTTTGGCATTTGTTTAAGGCATTATAGCACTGCACCTGAAAGACATGAGCCCACCAATGCTGACCCTCATGGGATAAGCACACCAGAGATGTGAATCATGTGAGCTACTAGATAAGGACCCTCCCACCAAGGTACCAGAAAGGGGTGGGGGCCGTGAGCATGATACATTACCAGCATCCCTGTTTGTATCTGAACCAGGGGATTGTGTGTGGGGGGGTCGTACCAGGCTTTGGTTTTGTCCTTAGCCTTGTCCTCTGATTGTGCAGCCTCCCTGTGTAGTATTCGGATTCGCTCCTGAAGTTGGAGGATCCAATCCTCCAGGTTTGCCTGCATGACCTGTTCCATCGGTGGGGGTATGAGCAGGTTTTCCCATCGAGGCATTAGTTTGCCTGTTAGCAGTTCGTGAGGACTGAAGCCTGTGGCTCGGATACGCATTAAAATGAAAGGCAAGAGCTCAGCCCCATTGGTGCCTCCCAGATTGGCACCCTTCCTAAGCTCCTCCTTGATGGTATAATTCATGTGCTGCACTTGCCCAGAGGCTTGAAGGTGGTAGGGGATGTGGAGTTGCTGCTCCACCCCCAGAAGTTCACTGAGATGCTGCAATAGAGAACTGTGAAATGCTGGCCCTTGATCTGAATCCATGATCTGGAGAACACCCCAGAGAACAAAGATCTGGGTAACAAGCAGCAAGGCAGTGGTTCTGGCAGGTTGGTCCCGAGGAGGGAAGGCTTCCACCCACTTACTGAATGCCTCCACTATTACCAGCATGAACCGATACCCAGCTTTAGTACGGGGAAGGGGTCCCACATAGTCCATCTGTATTCTTTCCCAGGGACCAGTTAAGGGTTGCTCCATGAGCTTTCCCTTGTGACCAGCTGGGGCTGGCTGGTGTCGGGCACACTTTAGACATGCGGCTAGCCAAGCTTTAACATCCCCTTTCCAGGAAGGCCATCAACCCAGGCAGCTTACTGTATCCATCATTTCTTCCTCCTTTGGGTGTCGGCCTGCTTTAGAGCCATGTAACCATCGCAGCATGGTGTCCCTCCACTGAAAGGGTATATAGGGAACCAATTGCCCCTTCTTTTCCCTGACCCATAGGCCCTTCTCCTGTTGCAGACCCAGAGGAGTAGGTCCTTCCCAGTTCCGCTGCTCTCGCTCAAAGGCAGCAGCCCACTCTGCTTGCCTTCGGATGTAGATGGTTGCCACTGGGTGATTCCTAGGGGCAGCTGGTATTGAGCCCGGAGCAGGTGTGCTATGGCTTTAGCGACTGCATCTGCCTGTGCATTTCCTGCTGCTCCAAATCCTGACCTCCAGCGAGCTTTTATTTTAACCCATGAGGACTGGATCATGAACCTTATTGTGGATTGTTTTCCACATATGATGATGACATATGGGGGTTCCCGAGGTGTCCTGCCATCTGAGGGAGGCCCGCCACCCTAGTAACTGGGTAGCCCCCCGGAATACATAGTCACTATCCAGGACTACTACCCTTCGTCCTGCAAAAGGAATGTCCTCCAACAAGTGGAGCAAGACCCATAGGGCATTTAGCTCAGCCCATTGTGCATTCCCCCCAAAAGGGAATAGGACCAGCCGGGGATTCACTATTCTGATACCGGTAACACTCTTGGCAGCTGGGCCAAGGTGGCAGCTACCATCAATAAACCAGAGCTCATCCCCGCTTTTGACCTGATCAGGGAAAATGGCCTGGTGTATCCTTGATTAGCAGTCCAGCAACCTGATGCTCTGGATCTTTTAACTGCTTTTGTTCAATTTGGCTGTTTTCCAAAGCAATTGCCCACCATCCAATTTGAGTATCAGTTACACCTCCCCTTAGCAAGTCACCAGAACGAACTAGTTTACCCGGAGTATGAAAGGTTTGCAAAATGACCCCTCCCTCCCCCCGATTAAGTACCTTAGCTTTTGCAATGCCCAGTAACAAGCTAGCACCATTCTTTCATGTGGTCTGTACTTACTTTCTATAACGACAGGTGGCGGGAGGCAAATGCTACCAGTCGCTGATCCGACCCTGCCTGCTGACAAGCTATTACTCCAATCTGCTCCTCAAAGACTTCTGGGTACAGAATGAAGGGTTTTGCGGGGTCGGGGATGGCCAGACTGGGGGCAGAGGTGATATGCTGTTTTAACACCATGAAGGCTTCTTCACAGTCCGGTGTCCACTGCCAATCTGGAGATCGGAGCAGAGCCTGCAGGGGCCACAACAAGGTGTTGCATTGAGGAATAAATTCCCGGCAGAACCCAGTTAGTCTGATAAATGAAGATAGAACCCTATCATCAGTGGGACGTGGCAGCTGGGCGATTACTGCTGCCCGACTTGAATCAACGGACTGCCTACCCGATTCAATAGTTACCCCTAGGAAGGTTACCGAGGGTTGGACCAGTTGAGCCTTTTTCCCATTCAGCTTTAGTCCTGCTTTCCCGAGACCCTTGATTATTTCTTGGGTAGCCGCAGCTACCTCCTCCTTTTCCCATCCCCGGATGAGAATGTCAACCACATACTGAATACATTGCTGATTCACAGGTCCCAAGGCATTCAGAACCTGATTGAGCTCCCGGTGAAACAGGGTGGGGGCACTGTTGTACCCTTGGGGCAGAGCCCACCATTGGAATTGAAACCCCTGCCAAGTGAAGACAGTCTTCCACCGGCTTTCCTGGGCCAGAGGAATGGACCACAATCCATTGGAAATATCCAGCATGGAAAACCACTGGCCCCCTGATTGAATTCAGGCAATCAATTTTGGCAGGCACACTTCCAGTGGGGCGAGGAAAGGGGATGACATGGTTTAGTTCCAGATAATCAATGGTTAGTCTCCAAGACCCATCTGGTTTATGGATGTGCCATATGGGGGCATTAGCTCAGGAGGCGGTGGGTTCAATAAGCCCCCGCTGCTCTAGGACCTCCATTGTAATGGAGAGATCCTGAATAGTTGCTCAAGGGATGTGGTACTGCTTAACTGCTGGAGGAGCTCCCCCCTCTATGCTTACTAAAGTTTGGAGCTGCCCAGCATCCAGGCTGTTCATTGCCCATCCCAACAGGTCCTCCCAACCTGAGGGAATGATTCCCGGTTTTAGTCCTTTTGCTACACTGCTTACCAACCCCATGGGGATTACCTGGCCATTCCCATTAGGGATGGACCACAGTCGGCGGTTACACAGGTCAATAACCACAGGCTTTAAATTGGGTACCCCTATGATTCTGAGCTGGATATTAGGGCCAACAACCCAGGGAGCGGAATCAAAAGGCTCTCCCTCAAAAGACCAGAATATTCCACCCTGTTCAATTCCCCAATTTTGGCTTCCCGTAGCACCCCCAAATGATATTTGCCGGCCCCATTCCGGGGCAGGGCCATGCGCCAGATTTAAGCTTGATCTAGAATCCAAAAGATATGTCCCTTCAGGCCTGCCATTCAGCCGCCCCTGGATTACCGGGTGGCCAACTGATCCACGGAAAGAGACCAGCTCCGTGGACCGGCCTGAGGGCTCCCCATGTCATATGCCTGAATTTATAGCAAGTTTCCCTATAAGCAAAATTATTGGCTTGGCATTCAGGGCAGGGCCAGTCTCCTTTCTTTGCTACGGGGCTGGCCTTAGGGCCCAAGGATCTTTGGGACTTTGGCCCACACTCCCTGAGGAGGGCATCAAGGCGCTCCTCCAAGCGTCAGATCTGGGCAGAGGTATCCCTATCAGAGGGTCCATTTTGAGATGCAGGGGTATCCCAGGCTATATTCTGCCACGTATACACAGAAGCCTTTTCCACTAATACAGGCAGGTTGTTAGCCTGAAAGGGTCCTGCCTGTAACTCCAGCCAATTGCGGATTGGGGGACTCAGGCATTGAATCCAAGCATCGAGATGGGATGTTCCCTTACCGTCCCCAGGGGGTAATAGCCATTCATTCCCTAGGTCACCGAATATACAAACCCAGACCTGGATGCACGAAATAGCAGTATGCAGGTGTAGCCCCGGTATAGGGGCTAATTAACCAAGCCCGCTGTTTGGGAGTATACTCCAAAGAGAATTCTGGCTGTGTCCAGGACAATTGTTTGGAAATCCTTGTCCTGGAGGCCTACAGCCGCTGCCAAGGGACTGAAGAGTGTCTCCCAGGCTAAAGCCAAATCATTCCCGATATACCAATTTAGTCAGCTTTCCACTCGCTCCAACCATTGCAAGAACACATTCCAGTCTCAGGGTGGGGGGCCCAACTCTCTGTACAAGCTTTCCCTATTCCCTTTAAGATTATCCCTTTAAGATTAAGCTTGATACGTTTATGGAGGGGATGGTTTGATGGGATAAAGTGATTTTAGTCAATAGATCAATAATGTGCCATCGCTGGTAATTAGCAACAATGGTCAATGATGGGATATTAAAAGTTACTACAGAGAACTTTTTCCAGAGGGTCTGGCTAGAGAATCTTTCCCGCATGCTCGGGGTTCAGCTGATTGCCATATTTGGGGTCGGGAAAGAATTTTCCTCCAGGGTAGATTGGCAGAGGCCCTGGAGGTTTTTCGCCTTCCTCCGCAGCATGGGGCAGGGGTCGCTTGCTGGAGGATTCTCAGTGATTTGAAGTCTTAAAATCATGATTTAGGGACTTCAACAGCTGAGTCAAGGGAGAGAATTCTTCCAGGAGTGGGTGGGTCAGCTTTTGAGGCCCGCATCATGCGGGAGGTCAGACTAGATGATCATAATGGTCCCTTCTGACCTTAGAGTCTATGAGTCTATTCCCTTCTGCCACTGATGTGATGGTAACCTCTTGCCAGATAGTGGGATCACCATCCTCTGCATTTGGGGCCCAGGACAGCACATTAATACCGGACCGGCACAGGAGCGCTGCTTCCTCATTTCTAGTGGCCAGATCCTCCTGTTCCATCCTAATCATAGTTCATGTCATGACAGGGTAGATGGGTTTTATTGGGGAATTGGGGTCTTCATAAGCAGGAGGGGCTGAGGGTGCAGAAGGGGCAGAGGGTGGGTAAATAGGGTCCAGGGAACAAGAATTCTGCTTTAAGGCATCTACTTGGCTCTTCACAGCCAGGTTCTCAGACTTAAGATGATTAAAATCATCCATACAGCTTTCAGCTATTCTGACTGCCAGCACACTGTGATGATTTACCATGCACTGCTCTTCAGCAATTTGCTGCAGAGTTTCTACTTTGCTTCTAAGGGTATGTCTACACTACGAGAGTAGTTTGATTTCACTTAAATCGAATATGTGGAATCGATATTGCAAAGTCGAACGTGTGTGTCCACACTAAGGACAGTAATTCGACTTTGTGAGTCCACACTAACGGGGAAAGCGTCGACATTGGAAGCAGTGCACTGTGGGCAGCTATCCCACAGTTCCCGCAGTCCCCGCTGCCCATTGGAATTCTGGCTCGAGCCGCCAATGCCTTCTGGGTAAAAAAATGTGTCGAGGGTGCTTTTGGGTAACTGTCGTCATCCGTCCGTCAATACCGCCCTCCCTCCCTCCCTGAAAGCGCCGGCGGGAAATCAGTTTGCACACTTTTCTGGTCAGTGACAGCGCGGACGCCACAGCACTGCGAGCATGTATCCCGCTGTGACTATCGCTGCAGTTGTGGCCGTTGTCAACGCCTCGCAGCTTATCATCCACCTTTCCCCGAGGCAGATGCAGATAAATCAGGCGAGGAGGCTACGGCACCGCGGTGAGGGCCTGAAGTCTGAGAGTAGCACAGGCCTGTAAGAAAGCACGGGACCCCGCACCGAGGACATCACGGTGACAATGGGTCATGTGGATGTTGTGGAACGGCGATTCTGGGCCCGGGAAACAAGCACGGATTGGTGGGACCGCATAGTGCTGCAGGTCTGGGATGAATCCCAGTGGCTGTGAAACTTTCGCATGCGGAAGGGGACTTTCCTTGAACTTTGTGAGTTGCTGTCCCCTGCCCTGAAGCGCAATGACACCAGGATGCGAGCAGCCCTGACTGTCCAGAAGCGAGTGGCCATAGCCCTCTGGAAGCTTGCAATGCCGGACAGCTACCGGTCAGTCGCGAACCACTTTGGCATGGGCAAATCTACCGTGGGGGTTGTTGTGATGCAAGTAGCCAACGCAATCGTTGAGGTACTGCTCTCAAAGGTAGTGACCCTGGGAAACGCGCAGGCCATCATAGATGGCTTCACCGCGATGGGATTCCCAAACTGCGGCGGGGCTATAGATGGAACTCACATCCCTATCCTGGGACCGGACCACCAGGCCAGCCAGTACATCAACCGAAAGGGCTACTTTTCAATGGTGCTGCAAGCACTGGTGGACCATAGGGGACGTTTTACCAACATCAACGTCGGATGGCCGGGCAAGGTTCATGACGCTCGCGTTTTCAGGAACTCTGGTCTGTTTAGACGGCTGCAGGAAGGGATTTACTTCCCAGACCACAAAATAACTCTTGGGGATGTGGAGATGCCTACAGTGATCCTCGGGGACCCAGTCTACCCGCTAATGCCCTGGCTCATGAAGCCCTATACTGGCGCCCTGGACACTGAAAAAGAACTCTTCAACTACCGGCTGAGCAAGTGCAGAATGGTGGTGGAGTGTGCTTTTGGCCGTCTCAAGGGGAGATGGAGAAGCTTACTGACTCGCTGTGATCTCAGCGAAACCAATATCCCCATTGTTATAGCAGCTTGCTGTGTGCTCCACAATCTCTGTGAGAGCAAGGGGGAGACCTTTATGGCGGGGTGGGAGGTTGAGGCAAATACCCTGGCTTCTGATTACGCCCAGCCAGACAGCCGGGCGATTAGAAGAGCCCAGCGGGATGCGCTGTGCATCCGGGAGGCTTTGAAAGCTAGGTTCCAGAGTGAGCAGGGTAAGCAGTGACTTTTAAGTTTGTCTACAGAGAAGCAGAACCTGCCCCCGTTTCTTTACCCAGTTAATGTTGACTATCCTCTCTAGTTACATACCCCCTTCACCCCCTTCCAAAAAAATAAAATCAGTTCTATTTTGTTAATGAACACCGTTGTCTTTATTACTTTTTTCGCGGGAATGTTTTAAACCTGGGACGCAGACTGTGGTGGGGAGCGGGTGTAGTGTAGTGATGCAGAGGACGCTTCTAAACTCGAGGAATGACAGGCTCCGCACTGGTGGACTGGTTGTTTCAACGGAGCCTGCCAGCCCTCCTGAGCGGGACTGCATGTATGTGGGGGCTATGTGACTTTCTGGCAGGGGGAGGAGGGTTACAGATCCCCTGCTGCGTGGCTCTGTGATCCAGGATAAGGACCGCTGCATAAGATCTGTAACTGCCCTCCCCCGCCACAAAGTCACAGAGCAACCCCCCCGCCACAGAACATGAAAACCACCTCCCAGACTGACCAGGGTAACTAGTCACTCCACTGTGTATGTGCCCTGCTGCTGGACCTGTCCCCGCCTCTGTACCCTGCTAAAGGTGACTGTCCTGTCCAATTACCAAGCCCCTTCCCCCCCTTCAGACAGACTCTCCTCTAAAGAACATGATGGAAACAGTAATGAACAGAAACGTATTTTTTATTAACAACCACACATGAAACTGGGGGGTGAAACTTGGACGGGGGCTTGGGTGAGGCGGGAAGGAAAGGACTTTTCAAATTTTGGGGAATGAGAGCCTTCTGGTGCTTGAGCAGTCTGCAGGGGTGGAGTGAGAGTTTTCACGGACTCTACCGCCCCTCCTTCTTTGGACTTTGGGTGAGGGGGGTATGGGACTTGGTGGCGGGGGAGGGCGGTTACTGATAGACTGCAGCGGGGCTCTGTCCTCCTGCCTCCGTTCCTGCAGAACATCCACAAGGCGCCGGAGCGTGTCCGTTTGCTCCCTCATAAGTCCAAGCAGCATTTGAGTCGCCTGCTGGTCTTCCTGCCGCCACCTCTCCTCACGTTCCATGTGTGTCCGGTGCATTTGGGACAAATTCTCCCTCCACTGGGTCTGCTGTGCTGCCTGGGCTCGGGAGCAGCCCATTAGTTCTGAGAACATGTCCTCCCGCGTCCTCTTCTTCCTCCGCCTAATCTGCGCTAGCCTCTGGGTGTGTGATGCCAGGCTGGGTTGGGAGACAGTCGCAGATGTGGCTGTGGGAATGGGAAAAGGGAGTGAATTCCTCAGAAAGATAAATGTAGTTGTGAACAAAGAACATAGTCTTTCTCTGTGAACAAGACCATGCACAGCACCTATCACATGCGCACTCAGGACAAGGTCGAATTTTCGGCCCTCGCATTCAGTGCCTGGGGTCTTGCACTGCCGATCTGAGAAGCAGGGCAGGACACCGGAATTTGTGTAGCAGGCAGACATGGTAAGCCGTAGACTTGTGGCTGCTTAAAACTTTAATAGTAGCACTGGCCTCCTTTCACTTTGAAAGCAGTGCCAGTCTCTGCTGCCAGCAATCCGGAAAGCATGAACTCTGCCCCTGTCCCACCACCTCGCGGCTGTCCCAGGGAAAGATCCCTGTATGCCGCCCCCTCCCGCCTCCACCGCGTGGCTGTAAACCGGCGGTTACAATTCTGTAAAGGAACGGGCAAGCAGTCCCAATACTAACATTCCCCTACCTAATTCAAAGCAGGTCACCATGAGCGACATCACCCTCATGAGGATCTCAGACAGCGATAAAGAACGAATGCTTCGGGAAAGTCTGCAAAGACCAGGGCCATATGCTGCCATGCTCTGCAGGGCAATGATCCCGGAGTACTTGATTGTCTCCTGGCGCGGAAACGTTTCCTACCACGGAGGACCCAATAAGGCCGCTCTCCCCAGGAACCTGATGAACAGGCTTTCAAATTACCTCCAGGAGAGCTTCGTGGAGATGTCCCAGGAGGATTACTGCTCTATCCCCGGACATGTAGACCGCATTTTACTGTAGCTGCACTTGCAGGGACTAAACAGTAGAGCGGCTTGGGAAGAACAATCATGCAAAACCGGACATTGTTAGAGTTTTTTTTCAATAGTTGCACTGCCCAGGACTTAAACGTTAATCGCCTAGGGCAAACTAATCATGAAAAACCCATTGTTGTTATTGTTAATATTCCAGTTCTGTTAAAAATAAATGTTTAGATGTTTAAAACACTTACTGGTTGATCCTTCCCCTGATTCTGTGTCCGGGTTAACGGCTGGGGACGGTTGGTAGGGGATCTCTGTGAGGGTGATGAAGAGATCCTGGCTGTCGGGGAAATCAGCGTTGCAAGCGCTGTCGACTGCCTCGTCCTCCTCATCTCCTTCCTCATCTTCCCCATCCGCTAACATGTCCGAGGAACCGGCCATGGACAATATCCCATCCTCAGAGTCCACGGTCACTGGTGGGGTAGTGGTGGCGGCCGCACCTAGGATGGAATGCAGTGCCTCGTAGAAACGGGATGTCAGGGGCTGGGCTCCGGAGCGTCCGTTTGCCTCTTTGGTCTTCTGGTAGCCTTGTCCCAGCTCCTTGATTTTCACGCGGCACTGCGTTGCATCCCGGCTGTATCCTCTCTCTGCCATGGCTTTAGAGATCTTCTCATAGATCTTTGCATTCCGTCTTTTGGAGCGCAGCTCGGAAAGCACGGACTCATCGCCCCACACAGCGATGAGATCCAAGACTTCCCGATCAGTCCATGCTGGGGCCTTCTTTCTATTAGATTGCACGGCCATCTCTGCTGGAGAGCTCTGCATCGTTGCCAGTGCTGCTGAGCTCACCACGATGTCCAAACAGGAAATGAGATTCAAACTGGCCAGACAGGAAAAGGAATTCAAATTTTCCCGGGGCTTTTCCTGTGTGGCTGGTCAGAGCATCCGAGCTCGGACTGCTGTCCAGAGCGTCAACAGAGTGGTGCACTGTGGGATAGCTCCCGGAGCTATTAGCGTCGATTTCCATCCACACCTAGCCTAATTCGACATGGCCATGTCGAATTTAGCGCTACTCCCCTCGTTGGGGAGGAGTACAGAAGTCGAATTTAAGAGACCTCTATGTCGAACTAAATAGCTTCGTGGTGTGGACGGGTGCAGGGTTAATTCGATGTAACGGCGCTAAATTCGACATAAACGCCTAGTGTAGACCAGGCCTAAGACTTGTTAGCTCCTCCCATAAACCTGACAGACCCTCAGAGAGAGCCTGCAACAAAACAGCCTTTTTCTTATCCTGGGAGCACCTGGATGCCAGGGCAGCTTCCACCCACCCCTGGATGGCTGGACAATCCTGACAGTCCCCGGAAGGAGCCACATAAGGACCCCCCCATCTCCTCACCAGTATTGATAAACTCCTTAACCAGGGTTGCAGTAAAGGGCCTGTTCAAGATCAACGTACTCATTGTATCCATGGCGAGATGTGGTGATCAGGCACGACTCTCCCCGGTATCCTATTTGTGTTGCCAGATGTTAGAAGAAAGGAGCAGGTAGACCCAGAGGCGGATTTGAGTGCGGGCTTCTTTATTGCGATACATGTTCCCCTTGACCCAGTTGTTGAGTAAGCACTGAATTAGTTACAGCACACTCTTTTTATCTAAGTTAGTATGTAAACACCTACATCCGTTACAACACCCAAAACCCTTATTAAGTAATAGAAGCACCCATATTGTTAGTATACCCACCCCTATCTATTGTTCACAGCATTACACATGTTATACAGGCATTTTCACCTTGAAAATACATTTCTTTGCAGTAATCTGTTGCTACAAATTTCCCTAATCAGTGGTTCTCAGGGGAGGGAGGAAGGGGTGATGAGCAGGTCTCAGGGGAGGGAGAAAGGGGCCATGAGCCATGGCTTGTTTATGTAGCTGAGAAAGGAAGGGAGGGGGAGATAACATTTCTTTTACCTTCTTTCACACAAAGGATATTTATTAAACAACTACATTTCTCATGCAACTGCAGGCCTTATCTATTCTTAGAAGCAGCAGGGAAGGGAAAAACATGGCAACTCATTTATCAAACAAAGAAATACTGCCTGCTTATGCCTTTATCTCCTAATGCCATGTCAACACATCAAGTTCCCAGGTCTTTAGTTAACCCTAACATATCCCAACACACAAGTTTATCAGTATCCTGCCCCATTGACTTATGTTTTCTGCCTCTAGGATTCTCAATTTAGCAACTACTTTCCAAGGATTTCACACCTAATTCCAATTGTTCACTATTTAGACATTTCTGTGGAAGGGATGTATTGGAAATTGCTGCTGAGCTGGTGGGCAGAGAAAAGTGCTCTGTATTACAGATAACACTGGTCTACAATTTTTGAGAAGTCGTCTGCTTCAGAAATAAAAAGTGCTATTTATTATGTATTTTGATGTGCTGAATTCAAATATGACAATTAAAACAACTGATTGGCTACTGTTTCTAAGATATTTAAGTTTTTACATTTTATGTCTATGTATATTGTGTAGATAGTAGAGTTTTAATCATAAATTGTAAACCTAAGTCTTTTCATGTGTTTATGGTTGCTTTACATGATTATATTTCACCTGTCCTGTTTATGTAACACTTTAAAAATCAGCAAAAGGGTTATATAAATAAAATTTATTATGAAACAAAAGGCAAAAAACTATTATGTACATAGTTTAGTCCTATTCAGTGTCTACTCGGCGCTTCTTGGCTTGTCTCTTGTATTCATTAAATGGAGCATCTCTTGTCACTGTCCAGCAATAGTCTGCAAGCATTTATGGGCTCCATTTGCCCTGATAGCATTTTTCCATTGTTGCAATGTCCTGGTGAAATCGCTCGCTGTGCTCGTCGCTCACTGCTCCGCAGTTCGGTGGAAAAAAATCTAGATGAGAGTGCAAAAAATGTATCTTTAGTGACATGTTGCAACCAAGGCTTTTGTATGCCTTGAGGAGGTTTTCCACCAACAACCTTTAGTTGTCTGCCTTGTTGTTTCCGAGAAAATTTATTGCCACTAACTGGAAGGCTTTCCATGCCGTCTTTTCCTTGCCACGCAGTGCATGGTCAAATGCATCATCTCGAAGAAGTTCACGAGTCTGAGGACCCACAAAGACACCTTCCTTTATCTTAGCTTCACTTAACCTTGGAAATTTTCCACGGAGATACTTGAAAGCTGCTTATGTTTTGTCAATGGCCTTGACAAAGTTCTTCATCAGACCCAGCTTGATGTGTAAGGGTGGTAACAAAATCTTCCTTGATTCAACAAGTGGTGGATGCTGAACACTTTTCCTCCCAGGCTCCAATGACTGTCAGAGTGGCCAATCTTTCTTGATGTAGTGGGAATCTCTTGCACGACTATCCCATTCACAGAGAAAACAGCAGTACTTTGTGTATCCAGTCTGCAGACCAAGCAAGAGAGCGACAACCTTCAAATCGCCACAAAGCTGCCACTGATGTTGGTCATAGTTTATGCACCTCAAAAGTTGTTTCATGTTGTCATAGGTTTCCTTCATATGGACTGCATGACCAACTGGAATTGATGGCAAAACATTGCCATTATGCAGTAAAACAGCTTTAAGACTCGTCTTCAATGAATCAATGAACAGTCTCCACTCATCTGGATCGTGAACGATGTTGAGGGCTGCCATCACAGCATCGATGTTGTTGCAGGCTACAAGATCAGCTTCCATGAAGAAGAATGGGAGAAGATCCTTTTGACGGTCATGGAACATGGAAACCCTAACATCATCTGCCAGGAGATTCCACTGCTGTAGTTTGGAGTCCAACAGCTCTGCCTTACTCTTGGGTAGTTCCAAATCCCTGACAAAGTCATTCAGTTCACCTTGTGTTATGAGGTGTGGTTCAGAGGAGGAGGATGGGAGAAAATGTGGGCCCTGTGACATTGATGGTTCAGGACCAGAAGTTTCATCCTCTTCCTC